>NC_138841.1:5193142-5449902 GCF_965183815.1 Platalea leucorodia
CATCAACAACTGACAGTAAAGTCAAAATGCACACAGCATTGTCTGATAAAGCCCTAGGATGTCTACCAGACCACTCACCTCTATTAAAAAGAACTATTTTATTTTCTCTTTAGTCTGTGTCTTACTTTAGAAATTATTTAATGTATTTCTTCTCTGCACTAACCTGCGATTTTTATTGCAGACATTTTTCATGAAATCTAGGCGTAACTGCTGTCACAGTAACCCTGTGAGACAGGCAACGTGGCAGAGGAAATATTTGTAGAGTGTGAGTGGAGGACTCAGAAGCCGGTGTAGCACGACACACACCCTCTAAGGTCTTAATTTCTTCCTCCACAAACTTCGTGTCAGCAGCAGGACTGCAAAATGACAAGCTGATTTGTAATGAGAAAGAACAAGAATCTCAGAACACTGAGAAGGACATTAGAACTTACTGTCGCCTTATTCTCTCTTCAAGATAAAGGCTGAAGTCACTTTTGATGCTTGGCTTCCGCTTGGCACACATTTTCAGTCTACGCTTTTAATTTAATCAGCAGAGATGTCCATCTAGCAGTTGTCCTGCACAGCATTAGCACTGATATCCATTAAAAATGAAAGAAAATAATCTCTCTTTATAGCGATACCACGTTAGACAACAGTACAGAGATCTAATTCGGGACACCTGCTTTAGAATTGAGTTGCAGTCACAGCAACACTGGTGTTTTTAGGGTACCACTTAGGAAATGAGTGTCTAGCTTGCAGCCTGCAGTGCAGCAAAGCGGAAAAGAAACAACTTTTCAAGCGGGAGATGGGTAAAAGCTTGCACCCTGACACCTGGCTGGTACCTCAAGGCACCAGAAGACCGGCCTGGAACTGTAGCCCATTCCTGCCTTCAAAGCGTTGGCATCCCTCGGTCACAGCTCCACCGCTGCTCTTGAAGACTTCGAATCCCCTATTTGTTCACTTCCTTACCCTTCCCAGCATCTCCCACCAAGTTCCAGACCGACAGCCATCTATCGCTGTCTTCAGACATGCAGCCAGCGTTTTCTCACGGCATCCCATCCTGATTTCTCAAAGGCATTCTCATCCTCGAACATTGAACAAGTCTTCCCTTAGAATGGCTTAAAAACCATCCCAATCCCTCCTCTTGTCGTCAAAACTCTCACAAAGGCCATTCTTTTTTTTCTGGAGGGCATGAGGGGTGAGCAGGGCTAGATCTTGGCCAGGGCTGCTCTGTGACAAACGCACGTGGAGGGGAATGGGAGATGGGGCTGAAGGAACAAGGGGAGTGGGCTTTTCATCTCCAGCGAGGTCCCTGATGTGTCCGCTGGGGTCCCCTGCAATGTCCTTGAAGACAACGCTGCTTCTGGGGTCGCCCAGGACTTCTCCTGCAATGTCAACAGCCCCAGGTAGTACCCAAGGCGCTGTCACCCACGTGTGCTTAGAACCCCTCAGGTAGGTAGCCCCCCCCGACCTGCTGCTTGCAAACTCCGTCAGCCTGAGGGCTCTGCAGGTGCCCCTCAAACCAGCCGCCGAAGCCCCCAGCCACTAAAACCTGCCCCAAGACCACCACCAACCTCTGAAGTCCCTGGACCTCAAAATCACCCCCAAACCTGAACCAGCTCCCTCCTACAATCTCAAAACTCCCCCTATGCCCTGCCCCAAGACCACCAATGCCTCTGACAGCACCCTGAAGCCTGCTATAACTCCCTCGTCCCCAGTCCTGCCTTCATTCCCCTTAAGTCCACCCCCAAACAATGCTCCAGGACTCACAGCAACCACAAACCACCCACAATCCGGCCCCCAAACCCCCCACGACTCCAGGTGTCTCTTTATCTCCCTTCACTGGTCGGAGTCGGCCTCTTGGTGCCCACATGGTCCTCGGTCCTGTGCCACAGGAGGACGGGGCGGATGGCCGGACACGGCCGGGACCGAGGCACAGACCTTTCAGAGACCCAGCAGAGGATGGGTCGCTCCCCGGGGTTCACCGGCATGCCCTTTTCCTGTTGCAGTCGGACAAGCACAAGATAGGACGAGAGGGAACGGCCTCAAGCTGCGCCAGGGCAGGGTTGGGTTGGGTATTAGGAAAAATTCCTTCCCCCAAAGGGCTGCCAGGCCCTGGCCCAGGCTGCCCAGGGCAGGGGCTAAGTCCCCACCCCTGGGGGGATTTAAAAGCTGGGGAGATGTGGTGCTGAGGGACATGGGTTAGTGGGGGGCTTGGCAGTGCTGGTTATGGTTGGACTTGGTGATCTTTATGGTCCCTTCCAACCTTAACGGTTCAGATTCTATAAGCACAAGCAAGCCCTTGACATCACTTTTTTGTCAGTTAAGACCTACGTTGGATTACATCAGGGGAAAGAGCGAGGCTCAGCCAGGTGCCTCCCAGCCTGACGCCATCACAGGCCCTGCTGGAGGCTGATGCGCTTCCCGCTTCCTGCCGGGGTCCTCGCTGCCTGCGACACGGCTGCATCAGCTCTGCAGCGCCCCGGCACTGCTGCACGCCCGCGCTTTGCTGGATGACGCGGGGCTGCCGGAGGCAGGGGGGAGCAGAGCGTGGTCCCTTGCTGCTCTGCAAGGCGCCATTTCTCTCGGCCTCGCCTGCTCCCTGCAGCGCTACTCTGGCGGCCTGTGGTCGGTCTCTCCTGGCAGCACTGCCGCCTGCCCTGGCCTGGGAGGGAAGGAAAAAAGTCTGCGCTGAAACCAGTGGTGGCTTCGGGAGTCACCAGTCACAGGGTCACAGGATCACAGCATCACAGCGCGCCCTGCGTCGGGAGGGGCCCACAGGGACCGAGTCCGGCTCCCGCCCCCGCGCGGGCGCCCCCGAGCCGCGCCGCGTGTGCGAGGGCGGTGCCCCGGGGCCTCCTGAACGGCCCCGGCCTCGAGCCTTCCTGGGGAGCCGCGCACCGGGCCCCGCCGCGCGCTGACGTCACAGCTTGACGCTGCGGGCGCTCGCGTGACGCATGCGTGGTCCCGTGGCGTCCGCCCGCCCTCGGCCTCGCTCTGCTCCTGCAGCCCGCTCCGCCCCGCGCCGGCGCCGTGCCCTCCCATTGGCCCGCTCTCTCCGCTACGTCATTGTGACGCAGCGCGGCGGTTTCCCACAGGCGCGGCGCGAGCATGCGCGTTTCGGCCGGGGCCGCCGCCATCGGGCTCCCGCATGCGTAGTGCGGCGTCCGGGCCCGCGCGTCGCTGCTCGGCGGTTTCCGTCGGGTCCTGCGGTGGTGCGGGAGCCGGTAGGGCCAGGCCGGCGCTCGCCGCCCGCCCCGGTGCCCCGCGGCGCAGCCTCCCGTGCCCGTGCCCGTGCCCGTGCCCGTGCCCGTGCCCGTGCCGGCCGCTCCGCGGGCCGCAGCCGCCGAGCGCGAAGGGGCCCGGCGCGCGGCCCGGCCTCTGCCGCCCCCTGGCGCCTGGGCGGAGTCGCCGCTGCGTGCGAGCGGCGGAGGGGGTGGCCGCTGGGGGCGCAGTGCGCATGCGCCGGGCACCGGCGGCGGCCGGGCAGCGGCGGCGGCAGGGCCGCCCCGCGCTCAGCAGGGGGCAGCAGAGAGCGGCGGCCGCGAGGGCGCCGCCTGGCGGCGGGCGGGGCCGCGGGAGGCTTGGGCCGGGGGCACCGGATGGTCCGGCTGCGGCCCCCCGCCGCGGCAGCGGGCTCGGGCCGCGGTGCTCACGGCCCCGTCCGGCCTGGCCTTCAGCGCTCCCGGGCAGGGGGCGGCCCGCGCCAGCGCCTCGCCGCCCTCACGGTGAAGAATTTCCTCCTCCTATCGCATCTAAATCTGCCCTTTTTCGGCCTAAAGCCATCACCCCTTGTCCTGTCACTGCGTGCCCCTGTAAAAAGTCCCTCCCCAGCTTCCTCGCAGGCCGTCAGGCGCTGGAAGGCAGCGATGAGGGCTCCCCGGAGCCTTCTCTTCTCCAGGCTGAGCAACCCCAGCTTGGAGGTGCCTGGCCGAAAGCGTTGGCTTCGGCGTTGCAGAGGAGACCGGCCCCGGCCGCGCCGCGCTGCGCGACATCCGTGACCCACCCGGCGCCCGGGCGTGGCTTTGGGCTGTCCTGTCAAAGTCGGGAGTTCTTCACGTGTATTTTGGTGCCGGCGGTCCCAGGGCTATCCTTTGGTCCCTTTTTTTGGGCGATTTTCCTAATCTCGCGACCCTGACAAAAAAGGACTGTAAACAGCGCTTGCAGCGCGAATCGTCACGTTGACGGTCACTGTTCGTATGTGCTGTGGTTTTAGAGCCAACGAACGAATATATTCAGTCTGTTGCTTTTTAAACGGTTTTACGTTTTGTGTTTTGCAGTGATGAATCTTGAAAATAACGATGCGTGTCCTGTAGTGAGATCAGTACTGAAAATTTTGGAGGTGCTCCCCGTAAGCTGCTTCAGTGCTGAGTTACGGACGCATTTAAAAACTATCGACAAACCATTTTGTGGGGAAGGAAAAAACACGTACCAAAGAAACCTACCTATGTGTGAAACGCTCAGACTGGGTGGCTTGCTGTAATTACAGACAAATCCTTAGGTAATCGCTTGAAGCATACGTCGTCGTCCTTGCAGTCATGTGGAAATAATAGAGTTGTTCTGCACAGAATTATTTTTGTGAGGAATTATAAGCAAAGTTTTCTGTGTCTTATTAAAGCAAGTCAACTGCAAATACAAATAAATACGTACTTTTACACCAGTGGTTTAAAATGGAGGATAATAAAATATACGCAGTTGACTAGAAAGGAGTGTTTGGAAGAAGTCAGAAGGGAAAGCTGACCTTTGTAAGGATTCAGCCTTGTACTACGTACGCTGTCTAGAGATGGGATAAATGAAAATTATATTGTGGTGAGACTCCAGTACGGTAACTTGCTGGATTCACAAAATCCATAGAAGCAAACTAAATTTTCAAGATTCACTTTGGTATTTGGCGAAGTTCTGTGTTAATTTATGCAAGAACATAATTTTTCATGTGAATGCCATTATGTTCTCACAATTACTTTAGGCCAGGGAATAATAGATTAAAATTGTGATTTCTCAGGGTTTTTACAGTTAGGAGCTGGAATTTAACCGAAAGTCTGCTAATTACAGGTAGATCCCAAGCTGCACGTTACGTGTTACTTATTAGTCGTCTTTGAATAGCAGATTATTAAAGACATACTTGTTCTATATTGCCATTCGGAGTATCCTAGTATTAAATATAGGTGGTAATATTGTCACGGTCACACTGCGCTTGTGTAACTGTCGTCGTAATGCGTACTCATTCCATTGTAGGGAACTGTTTAAAATTGTTAACGCTCTTCTATACTATAGCGTTTATGCAATGGTTTACAGAAGTCATGGAATTACTTTTATTACCAACCTGGAAATAAAATTTTGATCTTTATTTCTGAGCTATATTGTGTTTAGAGACTCCGAAATGTCCAGCTATGTTTTCCTCTGCAATCTAGTTACGGCGTTCCTAATCATTTCAGGGTTGCAGCCCCTGGGATTGGCACTGACTGTTTCAGAAAGAGGTCTCGCTATGATACAGAGAAACGGATTCAGCGGAACGGTGCACGAGACAGAGGCTGTCAAAGTAATTAAAATACCATCACTTTTCCATTCCATTCTTCTCTGCACCACGTGTCCCAAGAAGATACAAAATGCCCCACTGAGCTGGAGCTGCCGTCGTAAGTCTACACCAGTCTCCTGTCCCTGCCGGTCGCAACGGGAGACGCTGCTTAGGAGGAGCACGTAAGTCCTGCCGCTGCGTGCAGTCCGTTCCTCTCGCGCCCTGCAGCATCAGGGCTGTTGGAAACTGCGGCCTGTTGAGGCTCAGCTTACACAACTTGGTAGCTTTGTACCTTTCCGACTCAAAACTTTGTCCTTCATAAGATGCAGAGAATGTGACAGCAGGCGATACTGAGGACGTGGATTCACCAAGGTTTTCTGGCGATGTGAAACAGAAGCTTCTTGTCCCGTCGCCGTCCATATCCCCCCGGTAACGCCCAGGGCTGCTTCAGGCTTGTTTTTCTTCACCCAGCAGCCACCGCCCATCGGGCAAGGCAAGCGCGTTAAAGTTGGTTACTCAAAAAGTCTCAGCTCCCATGCTGTCCGTGCAGGGGAAACTCGGTAACGAAGGTGAGGATGGAGTGGTGGGAAGAGTGCCAGTGAGGTGGAAGGGAGAGACAGACAGACAGACAGACGATAAAGCTGTAGGGACGCGTGCCTTATGGTCTTCCGCTTTCCTTTCCATGCGCCCCCGGGCCTGCACTCGCCCTGCAGGAATCGCCTTTTTCCTCTGGGCCCCCTGGCTTGCCTTCTGCTGTCCTTAAGTTTGAGGCATCCCGTGGCCCCGTTTGCATTTCGGTGTGCCCCAGGACCCTCAATTCACGTTTTGGGTTGCCTGCAAGCCCTCCACGTGCCTTCTGGTGAGCCTCCACGCCCTGTGTTTGCCCTGCAGCGGGCCACAAAGCTCTCCATTTAGATTTCTCCCCTCTCCCACAGTTTTCTGGGTGCTTTTTGGTGTCCTCGCCATCAGCCAGTTTTCCTTCTGCTTTGGGAGCCCTCCCTGGCCTTCCCGTGCCCCAGACAGGTGCCCTGCGGCCCGTCGCTCCACGAGACGACGGACCAACCGTTCCCCGCCGGAGCGAGGGGCAGGCTCCTGCTCCCGGGACTTGTTACGCACGTGACTGAAGAAACCCTCGCCTTCTCCTTTGCCCTCATGGCTGCGTTTGCGCCCCCTTCGCACCGGGCGAGGGGCTGCCAGGGAGCCCAGGGCGGGATGGTGGAATCATAGAACCACTTAGGTTGGAAAAGACCCTTAAGATCATCGAGTCCAACCATAACCCAGCACCGCCAAGCCCCCCACTAACCCATGTCCCTCAGCACCACATCTCCCCGGCTTTTAAATCCCCCCAGGGACGGGGACTCAGCCCCTGTCCTGGGCAGCCTGGGCCAGGGCCTGGCAGCCCTTTGGGGGAAGAAGTTTTTCCCCATACCCAACCCAACCCTGCCCTGGCGCAGCTTGAGGCCGTTCCCTCTCGTCCCAGCGCTTGTTCCTGGGGAGCAGAGACCGACCCCCCCGGCTCCAGCCTCCTTTCAGGCCGTTGCAGAGAGCGATGAGGGCTCCCCTCAGCCTCCTCTTCCCCAGGCTGAGCCCCCCCAGCTCCCCCAGCCGCTCCTCCCCAGCCTTGTGCTCCAGCCCCTGCCCCAGCCTCGCTGCCCTGCTCTGGCCACGCTCCAGCCCCTCCATGGCCGCCTTGGGGTGCGGGGCCCAGCGCTGAGCACAGCATTCGAGGGGCGGCCTCACCAGTGCCCAGCACAGGGGGACCATCCCTGCCCTGCTCCTGCTGGCCACACCAGTCCTGATACAAGCCAGGATGCCACTGGCCCTCTTGGCCACCTGGGCACACTGCTGGCTCATGTCCAGCGGCTGTCGACCAGCACCCCCAGGCCCTTTCCCGCCGGGCAGCTCCCAGCCGCTCCTCCCCACGCCTGCAGCGGTGCCTGGGGTTGCTGTGCCCCCAGGGCAGGACCCGGCCCTGAGCCTTGCTGACCCTCACCCCGGGGCCTGGGCCCATCGCCCCGGCCTGGCCAGGGCCCTCTGCAGGGCCTCCTGCCCCCCAGCAGATCAACGCTCCCGCCCAACGTGGTGTCGGCTGCAAACTGGCTGAGGGTGCCCTCCATCCCCTCGTCCAGATCATTTCTGTGGGCTCCCTGCTGCTGCCGCTCCCCGAGTTTTGCTGCCTGCTGTGCAAGTTGTTGTCGCCATCTCTTAACAGGCCTGAGGGTGAGGTGACCCAGCAGGGGTTAAGGTGGGCATCTTGTACGTCTGTACGTGGGGTTTCACCTTTTCAAGAGAGAGCAGCAGGGACATAAGGCATAGCGTCTTTCAGGGTATGGAACAGCTTGTCGCCTTTCCCAGTCGCCGTCAGAGTACCATGTTTTCCCTAGAGCCTTTGCAGCTCGCGGCAGGCCCCTCAGAGGTTACAAGCATCAGGACTTCACTTATTTTATGGGCCTGTAGCAGGGCCTGGAGCCTGTGGGAAGGTGGGAGGTGCTGGCAGAAGGCAGGGCACAGCTCGGAAGAGCAGCTCCCAAGGAGCGGCCGACATGGGGGGTCCAGGGGTGCAAATACGGGGCGGGAGCTGCCGGGAAGGAGCAGGCTTCCTTCCCGGAAAGTTCAGGAGAGAAGTGGTTTCTAAAGCTTTGGGCTCAGGGGATGGTTGGGAAAGGGAGGCGGGTTCGGCAGCCGTTCTCAGATGGGTTTTGCAGTTGGATTTGGGTTTCGCTGAGGCCTGGTCTGTTTTAGTCTCCCCACAGGCGATGGGAGGTACAATAAAGTCATGAGAGACGCAGCGTAAACCGTCCAGGTCTCCGCATCCCAACGTGCAGGGCCGCACGTCAGACAAGTCTCATCTCGGAAAGCATTAGGTACATTAAAATACAGTGTATATTATAATATACTGCGGCAATCCCCCTGTGCCAGCCTTTGCGCTTTGTAGCACCCTTGTTTCCAGGAAGGGTGGCTTTCTCCATCCAGTGCTTTGCATGCTCTAAGCTTAAGGCAGATGAGCAAACTCCCTGCTGCTCCTCCGGCCGCCTTTATGCCTCCTGGTGGTTTGCCCCTCCCCTTTCCCAGGGGATTGTGGGAAGGGTGGTGGGTGGAGCCCGGCATCCATGAGCTGCAATGTCTCCTCAGGGAGCTCATCTTGCTCCTGGGTTTCTCTGGTGTCCGTGCTCTGCTGTTCCTTCAGTCGATTGCAGCCTTTGAGCTGTCTAAGCTATTTGGGTAGGCGTGTTCTGCGCTGTGGCTTGTCCCCCAGATTCCCTGGCTCGACAAGTCCTTACTCATCCACTTGTTCAGAGCGGGGATTCTCACGAGACCTCCTCCGAGCCCCACGAGGACATTTCTCGGCTGGCGGCCCGGTGGACGCAGCAGAGCGGGAGCTGTAGGTGACGGCGGGGCTGCCGGGGGTGTGCCTGCCACGGGGCTGCGTGCTCAGCTCCTACAGCAGGGTCCAGAGGCACCTGCACAAGACCGAGGCGTGTCAAGAATCCTGATGCCTCACCTCCACCAATGTGGAGGCGGAAGGAGGAGGGCCCAAAGACATGTCCCTTCACGCTTGCAACAGCTGAAAACAGAGAAGGAAACTCACTAGAGCCTTTTTTACCAGCGCAGGAGGCCTCGCTGTCCCGCTCTCACCCCAGAAGCCCTCCCGTACGCCAGGACTCTGGGGGGGTGGCAGTCCCACACCCGCCGGGCGATGAACATCGCAAGGAGAAGAGGCTTCTACAGACAGGAGGTGAACAAAACCCTCTGGGAGCTGCCCAGGAGATACACGTCCCTCCACCCCGTGGGGTCTGGAGCCTACGGCTCGGTGTGGTGAGTGGGGTCCTGCCTGCGCCGAGTTGGGGGTGTTTAAAGTATCGCGCCGGGGGGGAAATGAGGAGGTGCCTGTCAGCACCCCTCCATTAGGAGAGGCCATTTGCATGTGTGATGAAGGCGGTTTGCCTCCTGCTCCAGCGCGGGCAGCGGGTTGGAGACTTGGTCACTTGAAGAAACCGAGATGTTCCCTCTTGTGGTCGCCCTGGGTGGGCAGAGAGGGGAAAGTTTCCCACCGGAGCTCACCTCGGTGGGCGTCCTTAGGCAGCGGCTCGAGGACCAGGTAGGCAGCGCTGCCAGGTGCAGCGGGGCGCCTCGGGGTCTCACCTCGACGCGGGGGGTCAGGCAGCTTTTGAGCTGCCTTGGTCTCGAGCTTGCCTTAAGGGAGGGTTTCTGTCTGGCAGCAAAGGGGGAAAAAATACCCGGGTGTCAGGAAGCCATTTGTCAACGATAACAGAGTTGGGTGCTGAACAAAACACTGAATCTCCGGGGCCGGGGTGGCTGCAGTGCGTCCTCGCTGCTTAGCGCAAGGCAGCTGATGCTGGGCTGCCTGGGGAAAGGAGCTGGACAATACATCCCCCGCCTTGATACTGCTTCCAGCTCGAAATCATAAAATAGATAGATAGAATTGTTGTAAACCAGGATCAGTGACAGACTGGGACTTCCTTCCCGGCTGATGAGAACCCTCAACCTACGAGAGAGCAGCATGAGCTGCTGTTAATTAATCAGTTGGGCAAAGGTGCCTGTAGTGAGAGCAAGCAGGAGTCAGATCTTGCCTGGTTTACGCTGGTGAACTGGAGGAGACTTTGAAAGATTAATTATGAAGCAGCCCATAGATAGGATCTGAACGGAGCCCTTGTTTCATAACACACCGAGCTAAAATAAATATTAAAAACAGGTGTGTCCCCTTTTGTAGGTGTTGGGCAAAGTCTATCTGCCGACTGTCCCGCCACGGATCCGGACACCCTGGGGCCCAGGTTCTGTCCTTGTCCCCTGGCTGCCTATTTACCAAGCGGCACCCAGTATTTCCTTTCCCCACTTTGCTGTCCGGGTGCATTTAAGCTTCTGAGATGCTTGAATGAGTCCTGCAAAATCAGACAAGACTAAACCTGAACTTTTTTTACATTTCTACAGCGTGTTCTGGTTTTTATCATAAGGGAAAGCAGGAAGACTAAAAGAAAATAGACAGGACAAAAAAGGGAAGAGGGAAATCCTTGCAAAGTTTCCTTGCCCACTGGAAAAAACCAAACAGCAATAAGACAAATCTCTTACTGGTCCCTGTGAAAGTCTCAGCTGCTCTGGAGGTCTCGGGGAGGGAGGGATGGGTGTTAAAATGGGCCCCGGGGGGGTGGTGGTATCGCATAGACAGTGCTCAGCAGGGAGGGTTCGGTGCCAATTCCCGTACAAAGCAGAGGTGGAAGCGTGTGGAGTAAGGATTTGCTGTCCTCTGCTGGGAATTGCTGGGAAGCTTTCTTATTGCAGAGTTATTCGGAGCTGCTGGCTCTCGAGCAGCTGAGAAACTAACTCAGGAAAAAGAGCAAAGATGTGTTTCTTCCCTCATTAATTCTGCCAAAATCTGCAGTGATTTGGCTTCCAGCTGAATGTAGGTGTGGAAGAAGAGTCTTCTGAGCCTTCCAACGCTGGTCTTGCCGATCGCTGCCAGTCAAGGCAGGGACACAGCTCTGCCTGGCCGGTGTCATCCCGAATTTCAGCCATTCATTAAACCTGTGCTGGGAAGAACGTGGTGGGCTCTCCCGGCTGCGTCAGCTGGGTTAACTCTTAGCTGTGCCTCCTGGCAAGGGTGACAGGAGTGCTGTTTGTGCGGGGCAGGCTGAAGCTCCATCACCCCAGCGCTCTGTGCTGAGCGGTGGGGTTAGATGCTCTGTAGGCCAGCAGCTGGGAAGGCAGGTAAGAACATGCACCCTCAGATTAGGAAACCTGCCTTGAATTCTGCAGAAGCTGTTTGACTTCGTGGTCCGAGTCCCTTCCTCTCACTTCCCTGGCTCCTCGGAAAACGTTACACTGAGCTGCCCCCTCTGCTGACAGCCGCTGAAGTCCTGAAACTGAGACAACTCTTCGCTGTCCTCCTAAGATATCCTATGCCATCTTCGGTGCTGAAGCTGCCTCGCGCGGCTGTTCCAGCGCTTCCTTTGCTTTTCCCGACTGAATGCATTGACAAAATCACCGTCACACCTCTCGCAGGATGTGTCTGCTCTTGTCACGCGCGACTTAGAGCAACTGGAAGGGACCTCAGTGGCCAAGAGCAGGGAGGTTGCCCAATGGTACCGGGGAGGTTGTGTCTGCTCGCTAGGTGAGAGCTGCTGGTAGCCCAGACTGCCAGAGGATGCACCACAACTGATTGCTTGTGGCTGACAATCGGGGAAAGCTGTGCAAGAGGCTTCCAAGATTTGCAGCAAGGAACTGATAACCCCTCCTCAGTACTGAATCGAAGGGAAAGCCATGTGGAGCGGGATATTCCTACCTCTCCTAATGCAATCAGCCCTAAACCCAGCAAAATGCACGCAAAATTTGATTGCGTTATTATAGATGGCATTTCCCTGTTTATTTAAGAAGTCTTGCCTCTGTGTGACAGCCCTGGAGGTCACGGTAGCGTTGCTTTACAGCTTTATGGTACCTGCCCCTCCCCGTCTCGGGTCCTCTGAGAGCCTCGAGGAAGGAGCGGTGGCCGGAGTCTGGCGGTCAGGGACGGCGGCGGGGTGAATCACGTATCCCTTCCGAGAAGGCAGCAGGGGAAATGTGTCTGTGGGAGGCTGGAGGACGCGTGCAAAGCGCTAATGCCGGCGTTCATGTGGGCTTGGTTACCCTGTGCAGCTAAAAGCCGTGGGACTAAACGTGCCGATCTCCAGCCCTTTCGTTTCCCCAGGAGATGAGATAAGGATTTACAAAGTGCGGGGAGCTGCTCTGGAAACCCACAGCGCGATTTGGCAAGGAAAAACGCTTTCTTCATCTGTTTGCCTCTTGGAGGGGTCAAGGAAGGGCTGAGGCACCAATGTGGAATGGGGTGCACCAAGACCCCCCTGGAAAACACCACTGAGAATCCCGAACGACAGCTATCTCTGCCTGAGGACCTCCCTCCCCACTTCTCATCTGGTGAAACCCGGGGCCTGATCAAAGAGCCTCCAGAAGCAGAGAAAGTGTCGCAGGATCGCCCTGTCCAGATACAAACAGTAAACGTGACCAGAGGGAACAACAGGTCACGGCTCCAGCGACGGCTGTTGTACCAAGTTTTCATTAGCTTTGTAAAAGACTCATTTTTCAGCCAGACCTGCTTTTACACAGCAGCATGCGTATAGCATCAAAGATCCCGAATGCAGGAGAGTTGATTCCAGCAGCCTGTATTTTCAGCGTGTGGCATCCACTGTCTTTGCTCCAGAGTACAGCGAAGGCGGCTGACGTACCTTAAAAGATTACAGCTTCCAAGCAGATGGCAAGGCAGAAATTACTTTATTCCCTTATCTCCTTGCATTAGGGACGGAGAAGGCAGAGTCAGAACTAATCCTGACCTTTAACCATTCGTGTTTCCCTCTTCTCATGGCTCTGTTAGCTCCAGCTCGTTTCTGCAGGTTAAGGGGAATAAAGATGAGCCGTTAATACTTTGCTTGGTATCCCACCTAGTCCTCCAAAGAGCACGGGCTGTGCTCTGCTGCCCAGAGTCACACAGGGTAACATCTGGGTGGGCAGAGCTCCACTGGGTTCCTCAAGGCCTTTCTTTGCTGTTCTTCCGCGAGCTCCAGAATTCGCTCTTCTCTAGGAGCAGATCTTTGGTGTTGCAAAATTTGTTAAAACTTACTGCCAATGTCAGAACTGGGTTTTATTTGTCTGCTGCAGTTCAGCCATAGACAAGAAGACAGGGGAGAAAGTGGCTATCAAGAAGCTCTGCCGCCCGTTCCAGTCGGAGATCTTCGCCAAGAGAGCGTACAGAGAGCTCATGCTGCTGAAGCACATGCAGCACGAGAACGTGAGTACTCATTTCTCTCCATTCCTGATGAAACACGGGGGTTTTCTT
Source organism: Platalea leucorodia (assembly GCF_965183815.1). NCBI lineage: Eukaryota > Metazoa > Chordata > Aves > Pelecaniformes > Threskiornithidae > Platalea > Platalea leucorodia. Next base: position 5,206,480 of record NC_138841.1, read on the forward strand.
GCCACCTGGGTGCAAGTCCTTTCTGGTGGCATCACCTTTATTTTAATTGAGAGGTCCCGACATTTGGCACGTGCAGGCAGTCTCGGGGTTTAATTGCTACCTGTCTGCTGCGCCCCGTTGGCACCAGGCTGAAGCAGATGTGTAATGGGTGCTCCCGTGTGTTAGTAAGAGGAAAAGCAGCCGTGCAGCATAGTGAGGAGTCCTTGGATTCCTCGGATGGAGTTCTTGGTGCTCACCCATGTGCGTGTGCCTTTGGAGAGCTGCTACCTGAGGCCCACGTGCACAGCAAATGCTTTCCAGGTTTAAATGTGGACTCCTCTTCTCCATCAGGTCATTGGGCTGCTTGATGTCTTCACCTCCGCCACCTCCTTCCAGGGATTCCAGGACTTGTAAGTTTGGAATTTGCGTTCCCTCTGTCTAGGCTGAGCCATTGCCCAAGACACCTGGGACTTAGCAGTGGGATAACAGACCAGGTTGAGTCCAACAGACTGAGTTGAAAAGGGGCCAGACTAAAGCCAGACATCCCCAAGTCACAAGGAGAATCAAAAGCACAAGTCAGTTCCCATGGCTGAAACACCCAGAATACGTAAACAGATCCATGCCACGCTCACAGCTGGGAGAACGCGGTATATAGAGGCAAACGTATGTGAGAAAGAGGCGTTACATTCCATGGCGTATCACGTGTAGCGTGACCTATGCTAACGCATAACTGCTGAGCTAAGAGGCTGCACTCAGAATGGGAGAAGTATTGTTCATCAGGCCCTGGGTAATTAAACTGAGAATTTTAAAGATCTGGCTTTCTTTGCATCTTGATTCTGGCTGTTCGTTTGGGTTTTGGTGTTCTGGTTTTTTATTCTGGCATCTCCCTCAGTGTTGATGGTCAGGCTGGACGAGTCGTTTTCCCTTCCCCATCCTTGGGCACGAGCAGCGTGCACCTGGGTTTGGGTTTTTGGGTTTTCGGCTGATGGCTGGGTAGTTAGCAGCCTGCAGGAAAAGTGTTTGAAGGTTCTCAGAGCAGTTCCTGCTGGAAGACCGTCAGCTAATTAGCAGTCTCAGCAGGCAGGCCGAAGACTGAAGGAAGCTAGATGTTGTCTTCCGAGGCAGGGCTGGAGAACATTACAAAGATAAATTTGGGAGCCAACGCAGCAGTTTTGCAAGAGTCTTTAAAGCTGCGCAAGATGTTTCAGCTCCCAGATGGCGTAAAGCCATGCGGAACTGAACATCACTTGAGGTCTAAAGTAAAGTAATTCAGGACCGTTAAAGTTTGGAAGATCCTTGTTCTTACTTGACGTCAGATATCTGATTTGAGGGGAGGAGAAAGGGCAATTTTCAGAGCAGGTTGAAATCCCAGCATCACTGCAGGCTATGCTAGTTAGACATCGCGTTCTAGAACGTTCTCACAACAACTCGTCTTAGTGACAGTAAGTTACGCAGCCAAAAATAAAAACAAACCAAGTGAGAACAAGGCTAGTCTGGTTCCCTATGTTTTTCTTCTAGACTCAGGGCCTTGTCTTACTGCCTTTTAGCTACCTGGTGATGCCATACATGCGGACAGATTTACAAAAGATCATGGGACATGAATTCAGTGATGAAAAGATCCAGTACCTGGTCTACCAAATGCTGAAAGGGCTGAAGGTAGGTGGGTCTGGAGGAGTTTAGTGACTTCCCGTGTCTCCTCTACACGTCACCTCTGGGCTGACCATAACAAAACCCCCTTCCAGCACCGTATAGGAAGATTTGGGGGTTTACGGCATCCCCTGAGAACAGGTATTTGCTGTTGAACTACTCTTGTTTCCAGCACACGTCAATCAAAACGACTGCTCGTTCACATCAGCCATTCAGGTATCGAAGCAATCAGCAGTCATAGACCTTACAATGTTTTTTCTGTGACGGCGGTTGCGTCACTCTTTGACTTGCCCAAACCCTTAGCAAAACGCTACGTAGAAAGGAAGAGGCTGGTAGCAAAGGGAGCTTCTGCTGAATTCCTAACCATGGGGAGAAGACAGAGGGAATGATTTTCTATTCCATAGAATAGGACGGGATATGCTGCTTTAACTGGCTTTGAGAGAGCAGCGAGCAATCCCTGCAAACCCTCAGATGTAGAGAGAGTGTCTTAACGCTGCCCTCTGTAATATCCTTCACCTGGAGTCAGAGCTGCGGCCTACAGGCATCCATGAGTTCACCTTAACAACCCCTTTCCCCAGATCACTGGTATCTTGAGTTTAAATAAAGGGGGGAGGAACACACAAAAGGTTTAACTGGTGTGATAGAAGCCATGTAGTCAGTTTTTGCAACTCGAATCTGATTTCCAATTCTGTGTTTTCATTATGAGACCTTTTTCACAGTTTAACACCCAAACCAACAAAGTTTTCATGCCGTCTACTGACCACGTTCCTACCTGTAATCCTGATGCCTTTGTTTGATAGTTTGAAGCTTTTAGGTTATTCGCTGTAAGGAACTATTGCTCCATACCTCCTCTTCTGCTCTATGCCTCTTCTTTAGACTGGCAATATGATTACATATATTGTCAGAAATTCAGTGTGGAGATTTCTATTCAAACTGTTGCCCCGGGGGCCGGGGACCTGCAGCAGGCTGCAGAGTTGTGTTCTCAGCAAGTTCTTGGTTGTAGCTCTCGCTTCTCTGCTGGAGAACAGAAAGTCTTGTCTGCTGGTGATCACACTGTGGCTTCTCTTTTTATTGCAGTATATTCATTCAGCCGGAATCATCCACAGGGTAAGTTCATGTGCACTGTTACTCCGATTTTTGTCTGTTTAGGGGAAACATAGCTTGGTCATAAAGCTAATAAACTCCTAAACATCGTTTCACTAATAGCCCTGTCTGCTCGGAGGTCTCTCTGGCATCCTCCCTCTTCTCCCTCCTACACCCTATATGTGTTTGGATTTGCTCGTTTGTGCAGCATTTTGAGCAAAGGCTGTATTTTCTGATGAGCTGTGAATCATTTTATGATGCTTTTTGAATTAAAACTGTTTCGGAAAAAAACGAAAATAGTAATTTAAAGCTGTACAGTATAGTAGGCATGGTGTCTTTGCTGTACGGACTTGGGATGTTATGGGATCCCATCAAAGGCAAGCGGAGGTTTGGCTGAGGCTTGTGTTGATGCGCTGCAAATCAAAACATCCTTATTATTCTGCTCTTGTCTGTTGTAGGACCTGAAGCCAGGCAACCTGGCTGTGAACGAAGACTGTCAGCTAAAGGTAGGTGGAAAAGCCCCACTTTGTAGCACATAGCATATCAGATCGTGGAGGAACTGCTCTGCCAGCAGGAATTTGGCACCGTCATGTTTCCTCTTGCTTTCCGAGACTTGATTCGAGGCGTTTCATTACTCGGCGGTTGCAGGCAGTGGGAAATACTCACCTGCTGATGTAACTTGCTGAATCAGGGCCCAAGACTTGGAATGAACATCCTGTCGCTGTAATTCCTGCAGCACGGCAGTTCGTAACGACTTCCCAAACAGATTCAATACTGCTGAGCAATACTTGCGTTAGGTGAAAGATCCCTGAAGGATAACTGGATTCATCCACAGCTGCCCTTTGGTTCTCACTGACTTGATGGTTGTGATTCCAGACAAAGTTATTACCAGTATTGCTCTGAAGGGTGTGCTTGCAGCTCGCTGGTGCGGTGCTGTAGCTGTAATGTATATTACAGGGAGTGGCTCTGTTGCTCGTAAACGTTGGGTCAAGCCATGTTCATCTCCAGTATTGAGGGAGAGGCCATCCCCTGTCACCTGTAAGGTGTTTTTATAGGAAAGAGTGAGTCGTGGTGGCCTGGGAGCGTGCCTTCACCTCCAGGTTATAGGACAACTCAACTAAATGAAGCTCATAGAGTTGAAAATTAAGTTTCAAGGAAGGAAGTGACCTTCCAGGTAGCACACAGCACTGAGCCTTTCAGCAGGGTCTTCACACAACTGGTTTTGCAACCGGCTTGTAATTTACAGTGGAGTTAAGACTGCAAAACCTGTTATTTCTTTGAACCGTCCCGTGGGTGGCTGTGGTGTAGCTGGAGCTTCATTATCATCTGATTGGATCTGCTTCGTTTCCTCTTAGAAGTAGATTCTCACTTGCCCATAGGATTTCTCTTTTCTTTCCTGCCCTTCCTTCTCCCTCTTCCTTTGGTGAACTGCAGATCTTGGATTTTGGCTTGGCGAGACACGCTGATGCTGAAATGACCGGCTACGTGGTTACGCGCTGGTACAGAGCCCCAGAAGTCATTCTGAACTGGATGCATTACAACCAGACAGGTGAGCTGCCTTGCTTCAGCGGTGTGACTGTCTGGTGACGAGCCCGGGGATCCTGCTGTCACACCTGGGTCAAATATCACGTAATCCTCCAGATGTTTTTCTTCTTTATCATCCATGTCCCCTGGAGCAGAGCGAGTCCCAAAGCTGTTGCACAACTCCCAAGCTAGTGCCTGCGGGAAATGATGAAAGCAGAGATTTTCACAGCATAGAAACAACAGGGGAGGGTGGAAAATGGGATTGAAATTTGAATCAGTGCTTGCTGCAAGCAACAGCCCCAGCAATCATTGCTTCCTTTTGACTGTCCTTTTTTTAATCTACTTTTTTTCTCTCCTTTTTCTCTCTCTGAACAGTGGATATCTGGTCTATTGGCTGCATCATGGCAGAAATGCTGACTGGCAAAACGCTGTTTAAAGGAAAAGACTGTATCCTTTCAAGCTCAACCTTTTCCCTGGGAGGGGTAAATAGTTCTTGGCATGTGTGAAAGGGCTTTTATGAGTGAGGCTACTGAGAGAAATAGGTGTCAGTCTGGTTTACCAGGAGGTAATAGCAGGGACCAGCGGGTCTTTTTGGTAAGGAAAACGCAGAGAAGATAGGAGGGGGCCAAGCCACCCTTAGAAATACACCTCTGTGCTGGCTGCTTGCATTCTACATCAGCAGTCTAACCTGGCGTGGCCACAGCTCCATCCCCAAACCTGAGGGCACATGCCCTGGCAGGGTTGTGCAAGCAAAATTATCCGTTGATGAAAATGGCATCCCGGGAGGAGAGCCTTGGAGCTCTTTTTGCCAGTCTAATGAGTCTCTGCTTGTGTGGCTCTGTTGGGTTTGTATCATAACCTACTCGTAGCTCCCATGGGTCCTCGGGCTCTCCTGCACCCAGCCCACAGGCTGAGCTGTTGGGTGGTGTCCAAGGCTCACTCCTAGATGGGTGATCTTTAACGCAGCCTGCTAGACCTAGATCAACTGACTCAGATCCTGAAAGTAACGGGGCATCCAGGAGAAGACTTCGTGGAGAAGCTGGAGGACAAAGCGGTAAGAAGGTTCACTGTGGATTCAGGTCTTGCTGGCAGAGGTGTGCTGGGGAGAGGTTAACTTGGCCGTGTCTTTGAGATGGGAGAGGCGTGGCTTCTACAGCAGAGAAGAGAAGCGACAGCAATCTTCTCCCCTTGGGAAGGAAGATGTTTCTCTTTGCTAGTGGCACATCTGATGGATTTGGTGTTGCATTGGGAACTGGTGTGGACTGCAGGGATTCCTGGGTGAGGTGCCTGACGCCCCAGCAAACCACTGACCTCCTCTGTTCTCCAGTTTGGCCCTTAAAACAGGAATATTTCTGTATCTCAGTTGATAAAAATAGTTCCTTGCCAACTGGTCACTGAAATGTGACATCTGGGATGATTTGCTCTTCATTTGCCTTTGCTCATCTGAGCCATGAGACCTGTCTTTGCCCTGGCACTTGTCCACGTGCAGTAAATGTCTGTGCTTTCCTTTCTCTTTCAGGCTAAGAGTTATATCAAGTCCCTTCCTAAAATCCCCAAGAAGGATTTGTCTGTGCTTTTCCCCAAAGCCAACCCGCAGGGTAAGTCAGTCACCTCCAGCATTTCTCACGAGCTCACAGCTGGAAGGGAGGCAGGCTGACCGCCACAGCTGTGGTGATTTTCTTTCTCTTCTTTCTCATAACTTCTTGCTACTTCCTCCCTTGCAGGTTGTGCCCCTGCCCCTCCCCAGGGCAAATATGTATGAATTAAAAGCAAAATTATTATTTCTTGGCATTAGAATGGCAATGTTCTGCTGTTCATGGCCATTTATTTGAATTTTGTATTTTTTATTTGATTTTAAAATTACACGGCCTGTAACATACAATATTTAAGGAAGAGATAAACTTCTGACTCTGGTATCAACGAGCCAGAAGAGAGCGGGTGCTGGATATAACGGGATGTCTAGGTGGTGGGATGCAAATTATGGGATTAGGACAGTTGCATACATCAGCTCCACTTGGTATGAAAGTTGGGATGAATTTTGGCTGATATTGGCTTCCAGAGCTTGGTGCTTGTAGCCAAGCAGGTGATATTAGGATCGGTAGCGTTTAGATAAACAAACCAGCTCTTCTTTTTTCATTATTATTTCTCAGCCCCACATCTAAGAAATCATAGGTTTTGATAAAGTGCGAGGAGAACCCCACAGTAAATTTTTTTTTTTAGAGTACAGCTTAGATCGTAACTGTTTGTTGAACACCTGGATCTATTGATACTTAACAGGCAGCTGAAATGTGCGATTTTCAGGGTAAAAATTGATCTCTTACACAGAGCTCTTTTCCCAAGTAGATTAGAGGTGAGAGCGAACAAAACTCTTCTAAAAGCTGAAAGAAAGAAAGCATTAAGCTGTTAAAACCAAGGGGGAACAAAGCTGACAGACTTGTTGGTAGCTAAGTTTCCTGCCTTCCTGTTTACCAGGGATGTATAGATTTCTATAGAGATTACTCATATTAAGACTACTTTGAGTTGCGGGGGTCAGAGCGAAAGCAAATTATTAAAACTGAAAAATATCTTGAAGCTATCGGCTCGCTGTTTATGTTCTTGCAGCCCCATCCGCGCAGCAAGGCTTACTGAAGACTAATTTGTTATTCCTGCCCAATTTACACCTCCACTTCTGTTAGTAAGAGCTCCCTGAGGCTGCTGTTGAGCAGATTTTGCATCCCCACTGATGGGAGCTCCACGCTACCTTGGCCAGCTTGAGGAATCTCTCATTTTCAGGTCTGGAGGTGCAGTACTGGAAACGCTAGCTAGTCCCATCACTTGCAGGGCTCATGCACAGGATGCCCGTTCTCCATCGCACCTTGCTGAGCCCTATTTCTGTCTTCTACAGCAGTGGACCTGCTTGACAAGATGTTGCAGCTGGATGTGGAAAAGCGCCTTACAGCGACGGAGGCATTGGCTCACCCCTATTTCGACCAGTTCCGAGATGTTGAGGAGGAGACAGAAGCGCAAGAGTCCTATGATGATTCTCTGGAACATGAAAAGCTTTCGATAGATGAGTGGAGAAGTAAGAAGTTTATCTTCTTTGACACTCCTGTCTAGCACGGGACTTTCCTGCCCCTCTCTTTCCTGTGCACATGCTGAGTAAGGCTGCAGCTGCCTGCTGGTGCCTCGATGATCGTGCACGTCTCTCTTGCCTTGCTTTTGCTTTTATGTGTTCAGCAAAGATCCCTCCGTCTCTTCAGGCACACTCTTTTTTTACCTCTCTGCTTTCTGTCTCTTCCTCCCAGCTTGTACCTGCCATATCCTCTCCGCTGAACACCTCCTCTTTGCACATCTAACAAACTTTCATTTCTGTCCTCAAAAATCACACGTGCTAGTGATATTCACGATTATTTTGTTCTGTTTTTCAAGAGCATATTTACAAGGAGATCTTGTCGTTCAGTCCCATTGCACGGAAGGACTCAAAGAAGCGAAGCGGGATGTCGTTGTAGCGCCTGGTGCGGCTGTGGCTGGGGTTTGTTTCTCCTGGATGACGGATCGGATTTACTCCACGCTGCCTTGCTGGTGGCCATCGTTTGGCCTGTGGGACTTCTCTGTGTGCAGACACAAGGACGACGCCGTGCTGTGGGCACTGGACTTTGTTCTACCAAAGGGGGAATCACCCCAAACAGTTTTCAACACAAAAGATAAATATATTCTTGTTGAAACTTTAAGTGAGAGAATTTTACCTGGTTTTTCTTTTTCTTTTTCTTTTTCTTTTTCTTTTTCTTTTTCTTTTTCTTTTTCTTTTTCTTTTTCTTTTTCTTTTTCTTTTTCTTTTTCTTTTTCTTTTTCTTTTTCTTTTTCTTTTTCTTTTTCTTTTTCTTTTTCTTTTTCTTTTTTTTTTTTTTTTTATATGTGTCCCCTTGAGAGAGCAGGGGTTTCATTGCTGCCTTCTCATTAGTCTTTCCAGGCACAGGTTTTAGTACATTCATTATGGATAAGGTAAAGAAAAAGGTAACATTGTCCGGGAATTATTTTACCCAAGCAAAATAATCAGAAATAGCGAAATTCAGCATAGCCGGAGTTTATCCAGTCTAACTCTGAGTGCGTCCCCTTTCCCTGAGCAGTCAAACAGCATCCAGCACAGCGAGGTTGCTGGAATGGTGTCGGCTCCAGGACACCATGGGAATGCAGTCGATCGTGGGATCAGTCTGTGTTCAGAGCAGCTCCAAACTCTTGCTGTGCACACAGCTCCCTGCCAGGGTGCTTCCCCCTCTGGACGGCCGCCGCCTCCTCTTTTTTGCTCTGCTTATTTCATTCCCTGGGTTTTGATCAGTGCCGTCGCCTCCTTACTGGTAGCTGCAAACACATCCTGGGAATTCAAGGCCACTGTCCCACTCTGATAGACCGGGTATCCCAAGGAGCTGGTTATCATCAAACGGTCCTGCTGCCCCGTCTTTCTGCTCAGCCTGGTTTCCCCAACACTTCCCTCTTCGGTTCTCTCTTCGCCAGGCTTATCTGTCGCTGAGCACCCTCTCCCTGGCGTCGCCCTGCCTGCCTGCCCCAGGCTGCCTTTATCTCGGCAGGGCTGGTGTTTCCTTACGCAGCCCAGCCCTGTGGCCCCTTATATCCTCATTCCTTCTGCCCTGTGGGATCAGTTAAACCAGGGATCCTCTGCTTCAGTTCTCTTTTAAGGGCTGCTTGTTCCTCGGTATGAAGAGACATTTAAACTGATCGTTTGGAAAATAGTCAAATGTCAGTCCTAAGGCTCAGTTCTCAAAGTAACTAACAAAAAGTTCATATATTGGGGGGGGGGGGGGGAAGCATAAAAATATGTTGCATGAACAATCTAGCATTAGCAGAAAGAGGAACATAATAATTCAACTCAGCGAGCACAGAAAAGAATTTTGGATATCTTAGTTTCTTGGTATCAGATTAGCTCCTTCGGTCAGCATCATTATAAATTGCATCTAAGATAATCTTATTAAATAGAATATCTCACAGAAACCACTACAGGCTAGAAAACGTCCTTGTGAATAAGAGCTTCACAGATTCCTTTTACTGTGCTTTCATTGAGGTTTTGCATTTCTTATTTGTCTATGCAAAGTTTAATTCATTCATTTATTTAGTGAGTAATTCTTGGAGGCTACAAGAAATTGCCTTCTCCGAGATGCTCAGAGTCCCTGTGTGCGACGGGGTGGGACCGTGCAGTGCTGCTGGCACTCGGCTGGGGAGAGCACGCGTCCCGGCCAGCTGCACCCAGCCCTGCCCTAACACACCGATTCTTTAGTAGATGTAGAGTTTTATATGAGATGAAAAACAACACAATAATCTCTTTTTTGCTCCTGGATATGGACAAGAAAAAAATGTAGGACGATGTGAGAAAAAGCTTATTCAACTTGCCTGGATTTAATTGCTTTGGAAAGGTGTTCAGATAGCATTGTGATAAAAAGAGTGCGATACATAAACAGAGGGAGGTTGTTTTATGAACCCAGACCAACCAGCCAGTCCTCTGGATCCTCCCTCCAGGGAAAGTTTGTTCCATCTTTTGGTTCTACAATATGCTAAATAGTGCATTCAAATGTAAAAGTGTGTTTTGCTCTTTAAAGTTATTTGATGTACTGGAGGTATACTGATAGCATCTGAAGCCTGGCATTTTTTGATGTGTATGCATCAGTATGTCCCAAGCCACCACTCAAGTACCTATGTGTTTTTCCTGTAAATGTTATTACCATTAGAACAGAGGAGAGATGAAAAATAATTACAGGAACGAAATAAGCAAATGGGATCTGAAAGTGACTGTGGTGTTATTACAGTTGCAGGTTCTTGCCTTGGTGAGTTTGGGTCTCATATGAGCATCTAAATACTCGTGCGCAGAGTAAGCCAAGTGTAACTGATCCCCAGGGTGGGATACTTCAGGGTAGCACATGTGGAAGAGCAGGGTTTTGGGGGGCAAGGGGACTCCAAGGTAGTTTCAAAGTCTGATACTTTTGTTATGTAAATTCCTGGCTCTCTTTCTAATTCATCTCGATGATCTTGCAGACAATACCTCTCGTTAGTCCTTTTGAAATACATCCCACGGGCGCTTGATGTGGCTTATTCGAAAGCAACGTAAATGCTAGGTCTTGACCACTGGTATCTGAGGTGAGCAGGAGATTGGACAGTATTTTTTTTTGAGAATTCCTCCTCTATGCTTGGCAGTTTTCATTGTCCATGTGCTAAACAGTTAATTGCCAGAGTTTTCTAAGTACGATGGGGTCGTTGGGGGCTATTTATCCCCCCTCTGCAGTGCTACAGAATATATTTTTTCCTCTGACAGGCCTTTATTTATTCCTGCTCAAAATATGAATAAGTATGCTTCACTCCCACAAAAAAATCTTTAAATATGTAGTAGGATGCCCCCCAACCTGTCACATATTCCTTTAAACACCACTTCGCTTAATAATCACAGTCCTGGAAATGCCAATTGCTAACCCAAAATTTATAGAGGTACTTATAAAAAAAAGACCTCATTTTCTGCTGGCTATACGCTGAGCAGGATACAAGTGCAGAGGCATCTATAAAGAGTGATTCTCCAATCAGGCATCTACCTGCAGCTTTGCTGATGGATGGAAATTGTTAGTTTTCTTGAATGGACTCTATTGAACCTCTGGATAGGTTACATGTCCCTACATATTAATGTTAGTGCAGAGAACAGCCTGAGCAGTAACGGAGCCATGATTCACTCAGGTTCAATACCTTCTGGGGTCTGACAGTCTGCACAGGCGCTCAGGCTTAGGCAGTCGGTCCCTTTTGCAGGGGTGTTCCAGGAAGCTGTCAATGGCTCACCAGCAGTAGTAATGTAGGTCTGTTGGATGTAAAACAATGTAAAAAGTATGCACACGAATATAGATCTGTTTCGGACCTACAGTTTTTCCCTGTGATTGTAGGTGCTTGGTTGCCGACGAGCTGTCCTACTATTAAGGTCTCTTGCCAATGTTTTCTGCCTGCAGCTGACAGCAAAAGCTACAAATATCTCTGAATCGCTGCAATCGCATCCCAAATCCTTTCCTGTACATTGGTGGCAACGCGCAGATCCACCCTGCAATCCAGAGGGGCGACTGCAGCTCGTGCAAACGTATTCGAACTGGCTTAAAGGTACTGAGCTTGGTATTAATAGCACAGCCGGTGAAGTAGCAAGGAGCCCAGCGCAAATTTGCCTGAATATTTACTCAGGATCTTCAGAAATTTTTTCAGCCTGTGCTGAATCTGGTGTATCTGCAGATCCATGCCTTATTGATATAGTAACTAGATGATAGTTCAACTCTAGGCAGGTACGACTGTTAGTTGTGATAACACCTTTGGACTGCAGCATGAATATCTTCTCAGTTGGCATCTTCTTCCCTGCTACGGTCGGTCAGGTTCAGCTGGTCATTCCAAAGTCCATCCCAAGGGACATGTGCCAAGAGACAAGTGCATTCTCTGTGCGAGGGCTCAGGGCACGCAGTCCCCAGGGCTATAGAAAAGTATTTGTTGAGAAGGTATAAGACCTCGGTAATATATGCAGTATTTCTCAACTCGCCACCCCTTCTGTAGCTGCTGAGTCATTTTGGTTTGGTTTAGCCAGGACGTATGCTTTCAGTACTCTCTAATTGTCATCTTTGCCTTAAGTGATACCTGGTTTTGCTGTACAGACCTCAAATAAGGGAAAACTGCAACATGACCAGAATTTTCCGAGCTCTCTTCTCCACTGGGAGCTGGACAGGGTGACATGGTGTTTCTTGGCTGTCTCTGTTGCAGCTCATGCTGTGTAGTACTCGGGATAACCCTCCAGCGGCTGCAGCTTTTCGATATGATGGTGTTGACGTTACCCTGCTGCAGCTGCACAGATGCTCCGCGCTGATGAGATGCGGTTTCTCTTGGCTCATATCTCTCTGGGTTGTGTACAAGCCCTTTGCCTCGCTCCGCTCTTAGGTAGGGACAGTGAGCACAGAACCATTGTGGTGTTCCCTCAATTCCCTTGAAATCCAATGGTTTTGTTACAAAGCACTCCGAAGAGCTGGGCTGGAGGACATGCAGTGGTGTCCTGCTGACTCTGTCTTGAAGAACCCCAGCTTGATGAGAGTCAGGGACCATCCTGTCTTCTTCCGAAGTGTGAGACAACCTGCATTTTCCTTGAACAGTGGAAGGGAGAAGTTCCAGCTGCATCCGTTAAACAGCAGTTGAAATATTGTCCTTTTGAACCTGGCATCTGACTTGGCTGCCATGTCCACTGCGTAATCTTTAACAGAGGTCAGAGAGGAGCACTCTGCAGCTGCCGTAAACATCTCGGAGCGCTGCAGAGGTACAGAACTGCCTGGGCCCTGGTAAAATGAGGCTTGGTGGTTAGCGGCGGAGGGTCATCGTCCAGGTGAGTGTGTGTGAACACACAGGGAGATGTCTCAGGGCTGTGGGTGAGGCAGGCTGGCCTCCTGCCCATACGGAGCTACGGACATAGAGAGGCAGAGAAGTCTTAAAAGCTCAATCTTGTAGAGGAAATGTGAGCAAATCCATGGAGACTTTTGGAGTATAGAGCTTTCTGTCAGAAAGTCATCTGTTAAGGTGAAGAACCCATTCAGACAGAACTCATAAACCACCTTAAATTGGAATTTAGGGTGTGATTTCTTAATCATCTTGCCCCTCTTCAAAAGGGGATAGGTGGACCTGAAGAGGACTGGAGTTTGCTGGCTGTCTGTAATGATGGCTGAGGGAGAAAACATCTTCATGATAAAGTAATATACTGAGCAATCTGCTGGTAGTTGAAAAGGAGCCTCCATAGCTTTAGAGAATAACCTGAGATGCCCTTCGGGAATTGTCTGTCTGACCAGAGGACGAGCACGGAAGAGGCACTGGGGACTTCTGATACGAACGGGTGTGAGAAGAACAAGCGTGAACACAACGGAGTACACAGGTTTTGCTGTCAGTGAGAGCGAATGTTAGTCTACTTGTTTTCCCATGTTGAAAAGTTTCTTCAGTATCGGTCTTTCTGCTGAATATACTTCTTCTGTTTCAGGGCCTGGGTTTCTCAGTAGGTTTTCTCTTTTGTGAGCTTACACTGAACGCTCTGAAATTGCAAGAGCAATCTCAACAGCTGGTGTGTGGGCTCCATGCTCTGGTTTCATTAATTCACCCACCAACCCTGTACCGTGACCCTTCAGCACACTGTCCAGGAGCCAAGCACTCATTCCCAATATCCTGACAAATGTGGGGAGCTGGTGCTCTGCAAGCCCAGGAACCGTGGAGGTGTGAACTTATTTGTTTTTCGTGGTATGTACGAGCCAGGAACTCAAAATAGATAGCAGGAAACGTAGCAGGTTGGTTGTGGAAAGACGGTGTCTGTTTGTAAAGACCAACTGTCCTAGTGTTCGTACGGCATCTGAGGACACGTCTCAATGAAGAGGAATGAGCTACTTGAAAAAAAAAAAACCACACATTCACATTTCATGAAAGGAGTTTGAAAAACACCTACTCGACAGAGCCAGTGACTCAGGCCAAGGCTTAAAATACTTTAAAATCAGCACAAGAAACAGAGGGTGTGTGTGACCCTGACAGACACTGTCAGTCAAAGCAGCAATGATCTTAGCCGAGGTGCAGGTGTGCTTATTAGATGACCCACACTGACGCATAATTGATGTACATTCCTTTCATTATGGTTTTTTTTCCCCTTGCGTAGTTTACATACTTAAAAATACAAAATTGAGTGATAAAAAATCACTCAGCCATTAAGTGAACATCCAAAATTCCATAAATTAGGCCAGTCAGAAATACGTTTGCTGTTCATATTAAGGACGTATGATAAAAATTTATATGGATATAATTGTGCATCTCACATAACATACAGATGTTTATCCTGAAATACTATTTACTTGTTATTCCTGCATTTATTTCTGAGTTTATTACCTAAGCATTATTTATTTTTATTTGGAAAGTGAAGCCTTCATCGTAAACAATCTTTCTGTGTAAGTTTTTTTTGACAGCTAATTAGGTCTGTGAAGTTGCAACTTTATGGGACGTATTTATTGGGTACTTCCAGATGTAAGTAGGAAAGAAAAAGCAGATGAAGCAAGGATTATTTTTTTTTTTTTCTCTTAAGAGACACTATAAAATTACCAGGATTTTTTACCAGAGAGACAACACTTGCCATGTTTTGAGCACCACCTAGAAACCTTTCAGTGCAGAGCTTTGAAAAGACCTACAGCCTCTTAGAAAATTGTAGGCTTATTTTATCCTATAGGAAAAAGAAAGAGAATCTGTTTTCATTTTAACCTTTTCACATTCTAGGTGGCAGACTAAACAAATAATTTTCAGGTTTTAAGTATGTGATAATGGGAGAGAAGAAAAACAGAAAATCTGAGAACTCTAGTGAGCTGCTGTAGGAAGGACGGTAATACCTTTTCATATTTCCATGCCTGAGTCTTGCCTAAGCAACCAGGGAAAGCGTTCCTAATCCTCTGCGGTTTCCCGTATCATGGGTCAGCGGAGCGTTGGCTGGTAACATGATTACGGCTCTTTTTCTTTTCCCAACTAAGAGAAACAAGACATGAAAGAGAAAGATTGAATGAAGACCAAAATAGCCAGTACTAATTCATTTTTCCCCCAAACGGCTGAACACTCGCTGCACTAATTGCAGTTATGTTCAAGGCCGTCAGCATTGCTACACTGTGAAAACGTCAAGAGTTTCCGAGCGAATGTGGTAATGGGATGTTTTGCCTGATTTCTCTCTACAAGGCCATTTTCTGAGCACATGGGTTTATACAGCTTTTAACGCAACGTTCAGCCCAAGTGCTGCTTCACAACTGATTCAGTCAGCGCTTTGGCTGAATGATAACTCCTGTTTTGTTGGATTGCTCTCTATTAAATAATACCGAAACGTTAGTATATATCTTCAACCCTCATTGATTTTCCGTTAAATGAGAGCGAGTTAACTCCTTTTAGCCAAGTTCGGTTGGAAAAATAGAAATTCTTCCACCCTCAGTCATAATTTCAGATCTGTCTTCAGAACGCGTCACCTGAAAAAGGGTTTTAAAACTATGATTTGCATGTTCCGATTAAAAAAAGACCATCACCGAGGTGATAGTGCTGAGTGCTCGTGTTGCCGCCCTGAAGTTAGCGGGACTGAACAGGGTTGTACGTACTCCGCACAAAGCAGGGTCTTACAAAGTGCAGCTGAGCACTTGCAAATCCAGCTGAAATAAACTGCAGCTGAGGCCAATTGCTTTGATATCGGGCTTTTAACCCAAAGGCGCACAGGTCCTTTTTAGCAATTGCATTAATTTCAACAATTCTGAAGCAAATGGCCACAGAACAAACAGCTGAAGTACAGATATTACTCATTTTTGAGGCTCACTGAATCAACAAACGGAAAAGGTCAGTTCTCAATTCCAAATGATAATTTTCTCCCCTTTTTAAGTACGTTTTTTATACTTGAATAAAGATGAAGGAAATTAAAATACAATTGAAGGTGCCCAGCTCTGTCTGAGCTGTCTTGGCTGCTCCTTTCATTTGAAGCAACATCGCTGGTTTTGAACTTGCACCCTTTAAAAACTGGGAGAGCGAAGAAATTGAATTAAGTTGTGCCTCCGGGATTTGAGATAAGTTCAGAACGTTTTTTCCATTAGTTCCACAGCTCTATTATAAAACTAAATGATGGATAACTTGTTTTGATGTTCTAACACATGGCCCCCAATCGTTGGAGATGTCTGTACATCGCTTTGTGCACGAGTCATCCTACTGAACTTAATAGGGCTATTCACATGCTTGACATTAAGCATGTATGCAAATCTCTGCGAGACTGGAACCTAATGTGATTATAATAAGCCAATTCCAGTGCGAATCTAAGAGTAAACAGTTTCAAAACTGAGGTCAAAATGAGAGTTTGCAGAAGTTTGTCGTATTTAAAAAATAAGACACCAGAAACGCTAGGGAAAAAAACCAAATAAAACCCGCTGTTAAAATCAAAATTCAGTTCTCGCATAAAGAGGGAAAATGAGATAGTGAAGTTGCTGATCAGTTATTGAGATGATTTTATTTACTGTTTAACTGTCTTCCCAACTCGGAAGCAGAAACACCTATAGATTTTTTTTTTTTTTTGTTATCCTTCATGGATATCCTTCATGCTGTTGCAGAGCTGTTCTTCTGAGGTTAGGCGAGATCCTGTGTAAACCAGTGAGAGTATTGGGACTGTATTTCTAAATCTTTGATATGTTATTTTTCATGCAGGACAAGGATAGAATATATTGAGTTCTCCTGTGTTAACAGTAGATTCTTTTAAAAGTATACACAGAAAGGAGTACTTCGAGGTTGACATGTAAGACTGTTCAGCATTAAATAACATGTTTTCCCATGCTTTTAAGGCTTCGACAAGCTCTGGTCCAACCCAAGGGCTCTGCAAAACAGACTCTATGCATAGACTGTTTGGCTGCTCTCAGATTCCACGGTTAACATATGTTAAAAGACAAAAGATCTATCGTTGGACTGTAAATGAGGGAAAATAGCATTCATTTTTTCCTTTGAAAACAATTCGGTTAATTCTATAAATTCAGATGGTAATATTATGCAATACTCTGCACGATCGTGAGTGGGAGGTGGAGCGTACATATGCCCAAGTATGTGGTACGCTCTATAAAAAAAAGAAGTGTGGGAGCCTCTGCAGTTCCTATCTCACCACTTATCTCAGTTGCAAACATAACTTGCTCATTCCTCTCGGTCCCTCTCTCGCTGTCCTTCCACCCCGTCACACCTCCACACGTTAGGAGGCCATCTGGACCTGAAGTATCAGACTAGAAAATAAATACGGGATCTTATTATTCCCATCGTTTGTTTGATGTTGCTTGTTTGGGCTAACGGTGGCAGAGACAAGGCTACGAGCTCTCTGGGGCTGCAGTCTTGCTCGGACTCTGGTGCCTGGCGATGCTCCTGCACAGTTTGGGGCACCCCATGCCTCCTGCAGAAAAGTGGGTGCGGGATGAAGTCACCCCCCATGAGCCTGGGGCAAAAATCCAAGCTGCCATCTCCAGAGGCCTGGGGGCTCCCGGCGGCAAGCCACCAGCCTAGGAAGGGACCCCCAGGGCTGTACCCGAGCCCAGCCCGAGGAAGGGGGGACAGTCCCCCTCCGGCCGCCCGGAGCCAGAAGCGGGGGCCGGGAGGCCGCAGTCCGGCGGACACCCGCTCCTCTCCACCCCGCCGGGCACGGAGAGAAGGGGGGGGACGGGCAGCAGCGGCTCCCGCCCCCCAGCCTTGAGGCCAGCGCGGAGGGACACCCCCCTCCCGTCCCCCCGCAGCCCCCGGAGGCCTCCCGCTCCGTGCGGCCCGGGGGTGGGAAGGGACCGGGGAGGGGCGGGCGGTCCCTGCCCGCGGGGGGGAGCGAAGCGCGGCAGCCCCCTCCCCCGCCTGCCCGCTGGCTGCCGCCTTTCCTCGCCGCTCGGCCGGGCTACGCCGCTGCCGCCGCCGCCACCGCCACCGCCGCCTCCATCTTGTGCGTGTGTCCCCTGCTCCCCCCCTTCGCCTCCACACAGCACCGGGAGCGGCGGGGGCGCTGGAGCGAGCGGGGCCCCGGGGAGGGGGGGGGGGAGCGGGGGGGAGGTGAGGGGGGTTGGGGGGCGAAGCGGCACCGGGGCCGGAGCGGCAGCGGCGGGAGCAGCGGCGGCAGCGGCATGAGGAGGCGGCGCTGAGGAGGCGGCGGTAGCCGGAGCGGACGGAGCCGACATCTTGTGCCCTCCCCTCCCGCCGCCGGCTGGGTGAGCCCGTCCGCCCCAGGGGGGAGGGGAGGGGGAGGCGGAAAGAGAGGATTTTAAAAAAAAAAAAAAAAAAAAAAAAAAGGAAAGCAAAAAAAGAAAGCAAAAAAAAAAAATATCCCCAAAAAGGAGGCGGCGGCAACGGTGGAGACCGCCGCGGCGGCGGCGCGCTGAGGCGGCCAGGTAAAGCGCTGCGCGGGAGGCCGCGACACCCTTCCCTCAGGGGGTCTCTCCTCCCTCACACACCCCCGCGCCGGGGTCGCGGGAAGGTGACCGGGCGGGCGGGAAGGAGCCGGGGGAGGCCGGTGCCCCGCAGCCTGCGGGCCCGTCCCGCGTCCCCGCTCGGTCCCCGGGCGGCGGGAGCGGCCCGCGGCCCCTCGCCGAGGAGGGGGCGGCGGCGGCGAGCGCCTGGGGAGGGAGAACGGGCAGCACCGTGTCAGCCGGGCCCCCCCCTTGTCGCCATCTTGGCCCCCCCTCTTCGCGGCGCCCGTGGGGGCTCCGCCCACCTTCTCCCACGCTATTGGCCCAGGCGGGGCCGAGCGCACCTCTATTTAGTCCCGCAAAGCCTTGCGTTGCTATTGGTGGTGGAGCTGGGATGGACAGCAGCAAGAGCCAGTAGACGCCTCGCGGTGCGTGTGCTATCTCTTTCGCTGTCCCCCGCCCTGGTCCCCCTCTCTCTGGGGACTTTTTTCACTCCCCGGGGTTCGGTGGGCCCGCCAGGGCAGGGCCTGGTGCTGAGGACCGGCGTAGCTCATCGCACGAACCGCGCCGCCCCTTCTCCCGCGGGGGCGGCTTTGTTTTTGCCCGGGTCCCTGCTGTGTCTTGACCCAGATCTCTGGCTGCTACTGGGGCTCCTTGCAAAGGGGGAGCTCCTGAGAGGGGCTCCTGGCCGACACCTGACACAGCTCATGGCGTGTCACAGTTCCCTCAGAGAGCTGCTGAGGCCAGACACAGCTCGTGGCGTGTCACGGGTCCCTCAGAGCACTGCTGCTGAGGCCGGGCACAGCTCATGGCATGTCACGGTTTCCTCAGAGTGCTGCTGCTCAGGCCAAGCACAGCTCATGGCACACATCATCTGTTGCTGAGCCCGGGCTTTACCTTAAACTTCATCTGCAGCCTGACATAATATCTTGCACCCTCCCCGCTCCAGAGGGAGCTCCCCTCCTGCAGCCCAGTGCATCTTCTGTCAGCTCGACTTGGTTACAGAAATATCAGAGGGTTGATAAAGATCTCTGCGTGTGCTGGGGCAGGTGCTGGGTCAGTGGCTCTCTGTGACTTCTGCTGAGCACTGATGCACTTTGTTGTAGGCATCAGCGTGGGTGTGAGGAGCGTAAACCCTCGGCAGGCACTTGGGGGGAGTACGGGCCCGTGGCAAGCACAGACATGGTGGGAACATGGAGGGACGTGGGAGTTTCGCCTGGCTTTTTGGATGGCGAGAGATAGGTGGAAAGGAGGCTGCGGCTGTTCCAGGGTGTTTCTTTCCTCTGGCATCCATTGCCTTTATTTTATGGATACAGGGAATGGGTTTTAAATCCCAGCTAAGAGCAACAAGTGCCTGCCTGGAGCTGCATGGCTACCAGCGCGGGATGGCGACGAGGAGGAACGTCTCCAGACCTCACGTTTGACTTGGTGCCCCAGAGAGAGGCAGTCTCTGGTAACGCTGGACCTCAAACTTTTTAGAGCTCTTTGAGCTGTAGCTACTGCCAGTAATCACGGTGCACCAGAGTGGAACGAGAGCCACATTGTTCCCATCTGCTGCTGCCTGCTGAGGTCCAGGTGGCCGTCTCCTCGCTGCAAATCACTGAAAGTCTTCATCGTCGAGGGACCTAGCTTTTCACTGGGCTCCCCGAGCCATGGTGGAAAGGGCCAGGAAACTCCCCCAGCAGCACTGCCTTGAGCTCCAGCCTTGAGTCCTCTGCAGGTTAGCAAAGAGACCCAGTGCTGGAAAGAATATCCTTAGTTGTCAGCATGGGAAGGCTGGAAAGAAGGACAGCGGTGGAAAGGAGGGGTGGGAAGGAGGCAGAGGTCTTGTGCGGTGCGAGAGGGTGCCTCTGCCCCTCGGAAATGGGCCAACACAGTATTGCGTGGGTGTAAGCCACGGCAACGTTCAGCCCTTCCTTTAGAGGATCCACATGTGCTGGATTTTCCAGGGTGTGTGTACAGTAGGGGCCTGTATTGTGATATTGTTCAATACGTGGGTCTCTCCAGGTTTTTTCAGTGGAGCTTTCAATCCCTTACAGTAAATTTAAGTCTCCTGATGATGGGCTTGTTCTTAGTCACCTTTTGCAGCCCCCCAGGCATCTCTGGCCCATGGGTGTGAAAACGGCTGCTCGGGAGAATCGAACTGTTCCTGAGCGAACTCCTGGGGTAGAAATAAGTTCATCCCCAGTGGCTTTGTGCATTGTAGCCACGTTGTTTGCTCAGTTGTGCTCTCTAGGAACCTCACCCCCGGCTCCTGGCGCAATACCCAGTGGAAATGGATGATGGGAGGTTTTTGGAAAGCCTTGCGCACACTGTAGCGATGGCGAGAGGACGACTGTTTGAACTCTCTGCTTTCACATCAGCAACCTTTGTCCATGGTGGGACAGAAACAGCATGGGCTGACATAGCATTTAACCCCACTGAAGTCAAGTCTGTTTAGCATTTCAGCATGCACGAGTGCTGTTTGCAGAGGGATTCCTTTTTATCCGTGGCTGGGAGGTGTTTTCAAGTGTGCCAAGAAGATCAAAACATTCCTAGATTGCTGCTTAGAAGTTTCTGTGTTGCAGACAAGGTCGCAGTGTTCAGCTCAGTGTGTCTGAGTTCATTTCATTGCTGCTTTCAAGGTATTTTGGAGGTGGGTAGCTGTGTCTCTCCTAATATCCAGGTGCATGTCTTATCGCAGGCACTCAGCTCTCGCTGGCAGCAATTTCCATGCCATTTTAGATGCTTCTGCATAGCACTAAGTAATTGTGTGTTTTACAAATGAGTTGGTTTATGGCAGTTGGTTGCTGTGGTGGAAAGCACACTTTGGGTAATTTCTCTAGACAATATACTGATTGTTTCACTAAAGCAACGGAAAGGCTGTACCCTTGGTTTTCCCCTCAACAGGTGAAATAACCCTTCCCTGAGGTGCTTGTTTCGCTGGATTTTGCTCGTCCCTCAGCACTCCCAGCAGTCAGCTAATTCCTTGTTTTTTCCTGAACACAATATTAAATATGAGTGTGGTCAGCTCATGCTAATTACTTTATCCTCCAGTATCTTTTTGCTCATCTATCTTTTTGCCTCCAATATCTTCTTTACTCATAACCGGCCTGAATTGTAAGAGAGCTGTTTGTCAGCAGGATTTTCTGTTTTTTTCATTTGATGATCAAGTTGCCTTTATACCCTTACTTTAAAATTCTTTTTTGCTACTGATTGAAGCTGTTGGAGCTCGGCTGGGACAAGTGCAGTTGGGTGTCTGCAGTCTGCTGATCAAGTGGCTGGTGAGAGTTTTAAGGCAAAGGTCCTGAAATTCGTGGTACCTATATTTGCAGGTGGCAAATGTCATCTGAAATGAAATTGTGCCTACAGGCTCCGTCGTTGTAGGGGGGTGTACTGAAACTGGCACCTGCAGCTGATTTCCATGGATGCAAAAGAGAGTTTGGAAACTTGTCCTAAAGGCTGTTTGTTTCTTAGGACACATTTTGTGCCATGGCTTAGTCTCATGGTTCACAGAGCCAGTACTTTCAAGAGAAACGTGTCACTCGTGGAATTTGTTATATCTTTCTGGAATAGGTCTTCTAGGTCCTCTTCTTCTAGGTCCTGGTCCTGCAAGGTGCTGCTTGCTCTGACTCACACGATTGAGGGCTTGTGGAGCTATGTCCTTCACAGAGCAGAAATGATGCAATGGCTAAGTACAAATTATGGGTTTGTAGTGTGTTTTCTTGTCTGAGTGTCCCACAGAAAGGGGCTGATAAGTGTGGATTGTTCTAAATAAGGGTGAGGTGCCAGTTCAGGCCTCTGTGTAGCAACAGATAAGCTCTGGGCTGACTTATCTTCTTGGGGAGATTTTACATTTGCTTTTCTTTGTCTCCTCTCTGGCATGTTTCAGCCTCAGCCCATTTCTTCCCATAACTCATGTTCCCATCCTTGATACTGCCCTTCTTGCTTGCATTACTCACTTGGCTTCCTCTCTGCTTTCCCTCTTCACTGCCTCCCTCCTTCGCCCTCAGATCGCTGGACTTCTGCCGCCGCATCTCCATCCTCCCCCAGATCATCGCACCGGCTCCAGGCTTCTGCTCTGCTCCCCCTTGATGGGCACCTCTTTAATGTCTGGAGCCGACCCTCAAATAATTATCTGGGTTGCTGATTAGCAGTTTGCGAGGGCAGAGCTGGCTTGAGCTTTTTGTTAAGGCTCTGAGCAAATACCATTGCACGGTTCGTGGTGTAGTCCAGAAGCTGTCTTGCTGCTTTCCTGCTCGTACCCCCATGGACTCTCCATGCAGAACCAGCTCAGGTGCCTGAACACGGATCATGGCTCTGGAGGGGCTAACGCTGAGCCAAAAGTAGTAAGTCCATCTGGATCCATGCTGCTCGTTCCCATGCTCATTCCCCTTTGCTTCCTCATGGATCTCACTGAGGAGCTGAAGGGGTGCACATCTAGCACCCGCTACATTGCTCAGTTCATCCTCTGGTTCTGTTTGGGCTTTTGTGACCCATTTTGCCTGTTGGGAAGGACATGGTCTGTTCAGCGCACGCTGTCTGCAGAGTGGCGTAAGGAACAGCGACGTCTGCAAGAGGAGTGAAAGCAAAGCTGGGGGATGATTTTTCATTATGGGACTTTTTGTATCTGCAGTGTGGGAAAGGAAGAAGTGGTGGTGGCAGCCCTGAGGTGGGAAACTTGGAGGAGCTCCCTCCTGGATTGAGAGAGCACTGCTGGTTTTCTCATACAGAGCTCAGCGACAAAAAAAATGGGGAAATTTCATTCACAGGGCAGGAACAGTGCTTTCCTTTCCACCTGGAAAACATCCAGCGCATTTTGTGTGCTATTGGGGATATAAAAGAAAAGCCGCATGCAAAACAACAGAGAAGAACTCCTTGGCTTATGTGAACTTAGTATGTGAACGGTGCAAGCAGATGTGATAAGTGCTGTTGGAATTTTGGGGGATCTGAATGGTTTGCTAAGCTGAATGCACAGCAGAGTGTTTGGATGCTATGCTGTAAAATATATTTCAGCTCTTCTCACCGGTGGTAGGGGGGTATATATGTCTCCTGGCATGCAAGTGGAGAAGGTTGGAGGGTGCTGTGCATTGCTGGGATACACATTGCAAGAAATGGTTGATATATCCATTACCTGCTTGTGTGTAAGAAGGTGAAGAGGCCTCAGCAAGCCTGAAATTGCTGGAGTCTCTAGTAGAAATGTTGCTCTGTTGCAACACTGAGTGAGTTTTTGAATCTGTGCTGCTCCTTGCTTGCCTCTTTGGCTTACACTGTCCTCCGTCCTGTTTTGTTACAGGGTCTCTGGACCGCAGCGATGAGGAAGCCTCGGAGGAGGTCCCGGCAGAACTTGGAGGGGAGGCGTTCTCCCTCGCCCTACAGCCTCAAGTGCTCACCGACTCGGGAGACCCTGACGTACGCTCAGGCCCAGCGGATCGTGGAGGTAGACATCGATGGGCGACTTCATCGCATCAGCATCTATGATCCCTTAAAAATCATCACAGAGGACGAGCTGACTGCCCAGGACATCACAGAGTGCAACAGCAACAAGGAAAACAGCGAGCAGCCCCTTTTCCCTTCCAAATCTAAGAAAACACCTTCCAAAGGCAAGAAGAAGGAGTCGTGCTCCAAACATGCCCCAGGGACGTCTTTACACTTACCCCAGCCCAACTTCCGAGTGGTGGACTCCTTCAGCCAGCCAGATGCCCCTCCTCTCCCTGCCGCCTACTACCGGTACATTGAAAAGCCTCCTGAGGACCTCGATGTAGAGGTGGAGTATGACATGGATGAGGAGGATCTGGCGTGGCTGGAAATGGTCAACGAGAAGAGAAGGGATGATGGTTATGGGACAGTTTCTGCTGACACTTTTGAGCTGCTGGTGGACCGGTTGGAAAAGGAGTCGTACCTTGAGAGCCGGAACAACGGGGCTCAGCAGTCCCTCATCGATGAGGATGCCTTCTGCTGCGTCTGCATGGATGATGAGTGTCACAACAGCAACGTTATCCTGTTCTGTGATATCTGTAATCTGGCCGTGCACCAGGAGTGTTACGGCGTGCCCTATATCCCCGAGGGGCAGTGGCTTTGCCGCTGCTGCTTACAGTCCCCTTCTCGCCCTGTGGATTGTGTCCTTTGCCCGAACAAAGGTGGAGCCTTCAAGCAGACCAGCGATGGCCGCTGGGCTCACGTGGTTTGTGCCATCTGGATCCCAGAGGTCTGCTTTGCAAACACTGTGTTCCTGGAGCCCATTGAAGGGATAAATAACATCCCCCCAGCTCGGTGGAAGCTCACATGCTATATCTGCAAGCAGAAGGGCATGGGAGCTGCTATCCAATGCCACAAGGTGAACTGTTACACTGCCTTCCATGTCACCTGCGCCCAGCGGGCTGGTCTCTTCATGAAGATCGAACCCATGAGGGAGACCAGCATCAACGGAACGACATTCACCGTGCGCAAGACTGCCTATTGCGAGAGTCATTCCCCACCTGGGACGGTGAAAAAAGGGTCTCCAGCTGCTAGCGGTGAGGGGCAGGAGCACACTGTGAAGGAGGAGGGAGAGGAGGAAGCCAATTCTGGCCCTCCCAAAGGGTCTCTGAAAAAGAACCAAGTGAAATTGAAGCAGAAGATCAAAAAGGAGCCTGGTGATGTGACCAACGGGCGTTCATCTGTGCCCATGGTGACAGTCGCACAAATCCCCTCTTACAGGTGAGTGTTGCAGGTTTAGGGAAGGAACTGGACAGCTGGAGCTGGACAGGGCCTGTTTTGGGGACTCAGTCCCTCTCATTGTTGACCTTGGAAGCGCTGTCTCCAGTCAAGACATAGGAATAACCGTGTTCAAAGCGTGCTCTGCAAAATCATCCCGACCAGTGTTCTTCCACATGAGTGTCGCTGGCACGCTGTGGTTTCCTTGATTTGCTGAGCAGCCGTCCCAAACTGTCACGTAGCGCAGAATCCGTGGTGGTCCCTACCAGCAAACACCCATTGAGCATCCAAGTTTACATAGATGGCTGTGAGGGTGGTTTTCAAATACTTCAAGTTGGCAGGCAGATAGGGGTCATCTTGCTATTAATTTTTTTCTTAATCTCATTTCATAGTTTCTTAATTCCTCCTTTTATTACAGAGCATGTCAAACCTGTCAGTGTTGCAGGCAGCTTTGAATTTGGCTGTGTATTTTTTTCTCTCGGCTCTCTCTCATGCAGAACTAGGTAGTGCTGAATTTTTGTTTGGTGCCTGAGGAAGTGTGGTGATGTGTTGCCGGTATTTTCACAGATAAGCTTTGGTAAACTGCTGATAAAGCACCACGTATAATCTAATGAATGGTTTGAAAAGGTTAAAATAGGTGCTGTGTTATTCTTGGACTCCTGTCACATTGGTTTCCCAGATTTCAGCTTAATAACATCAGACTTAAATGACCCCCAGGAAAGTTCTTGACACTGAAAGTAGTTTTGAAATTAAGGCTGGGAGCTGAATTGGTGATTGCGTGCTTTGACCATTCTGTGGCAAGTGCTTGGTGAGAACCTCCAGACAAGCTGCTCCTGAAACAGGGATACATTGCAAAGAGTAAGCACGTATATCTTCGCAGCGGGGAGATTGTACCAGTTGCATGTGCAGTTCAGAGCATGCATTGACACACCACCACAAAGCTTTGTTGGGAAACCTGATGGTACCACCAGGGTCTGCAGAGTCACGGTTGCTTTGCAGCTGGCTCCATGACACCTCTTTGCTTCCCTTAGGCTGAACAAAATCTGCAGTGGCCTCTCCCTCCAGAGGAAGAACCAGTTCATGCAAAGGCTCCACAACTACTGGCTGCTGAAGCGGCAGGCGAGGAACGGGGTGCCCCTGATCCGGCGCCTGCACTCGCACCTCCAGTCGCAGAGGAACGCGGAGCAGGTACTGGTCCCCGGCTGAATCCACATGGGAGGACAGAGAGCTTGCATTCCAGGGGGAGATGCCCTTGATGCATGGCAAGGAAGGGGAGCGAGGGTGAAAGGATCAGAGGGTGACCTGATTTAAGTCTCTTTTGGTCTCCTCTTGGTGTGCTCATGCCTGAAGAGGCGAGTTAGTGTATCAGCGGGGTATCCATCGTGCCACTAGAATTGGTGTTGATGAGCCAGCAAGTAGGAGTTTTTCCCCTGAGTCAGGAGACCCAGGATTGTGCAAGGGTGTGATGGGCCCTTGGTGGACTGATCTCTTAGATGAATCATAAAACCACGTTCCTCATGAGTGATTAAAGATCCCCTCCTCAAGAAAATGGGTGTTAGCTCCAGAGTCCTGGCCAAATTCCAGTTTGGGTCATTCTTCCTGCTGCTTGAATTTCTGACCCTCCCATGCACATTCATATGCAAGTTTAGACATACTCATCAGCTCTGGACTCCTTTGCTTCCTCCTCTGAGCTGGCATCCAGAGTCACTCGACCTCGATGCTGTTAAACAGTTTGGCACGAGAACTCGTTGATGAAGTAATGAAGCAGTCGGACTCTACACTCTAACATAGCCTGTCAGTAGGCACTGTGCACGTTGTGCACATGTGTTTTTACTGTAACTGGAGGAATTTATAGGCTTTTGGTTTGTATGAGGGCTGCTCTGAGTGATTAATAAAAAAATTTTTCCCACTCATCAGTCTGGAGCTTGGGGAAGTGCAGCATTTCCTTGGTGTATTAAGTTAGCAATTTACCATAAGTTCGTTCTGCAAAACAAACGTCCTATAAATGCAAACCATCAAGATCTTGGGAAGCAATTGTCCTCTCTTGGCAATCATGCGAAAGTATATGCACTTCAGCTGTATCCTCAAAACCGTTTGAGAAGCTACAGATTTAGGAGAGGAAGGATAATTGCATTGCGAAGCCACTGAATTGTGTCTTGGAAGGTGTGAGCTCATCTCCCAGCGTTGGCTGTTCCTTTGTGATTTGGCAAATCTCTTTCCGTGGCTCTATTTCTTATTGGTTACAAAGAGGATAATAATAGCTCTTCTCTCCCATGCTTTTGCTCACCTTTCCTTTATACTGTAAATGCTTTGGGCTGCCTCTTCCATGCACAGCAGCCAACAGAAAGAACTTCCAGCCGCTGTAATGAACTTGGATATAAGAGCAGGGAGGGTGTACATGAGCATGCACTGAAGCGTGTTCCCAGAGTGTAGCTACAGTATGATTTAGGCCTAACTTCACAGATAACATAGAATCCAGAAAGGCTGATGTTGCGTTTGTTAAGACAGCTAAATGCTGTAGGAAGGAGGGGACATAGCCTGAACAAGAAACAAGTAGGCAGGAGGAAGACTATGAGAGCAATTTACAGGGGATGCCTTGAAAGAGGAGGAAACGCAGGAAGCCGGTCATGTTTTTCATCTCACCCCACTGTTCTGTCTTACAGAAGGAGCAGGATGAGAAGACCAGTGCAGTGAAGGAAGAGCTGAAGTACTGGCAAAAACTGCGGCATGACTTGGAACGCGCACGGCTGCTCATCGAGCTGATCCGTAAGAGGGAGAAACTCAAGCGGGAGCAGGTAGGTAGTTTTGGCTGTCCCGTTGCTGCACTTAGCTTTGGTCCTGTGCAAGCACCCTGTGCTGCAGGAGGCAGAGGAGGAACACAACAGTTTTCCTGGAGCCTTTTCCTCTTTTCATAGAGTCTGACTTTTGAATGTGCAAAGCAGCCATCTCTCCCCGTGTCAGTCACAGGCTCGCGCTGCTCAGCCTCTGCCCTCAGAACCGGTGCTGGGCTGTGGAGTGCTGGGAAAATGTATGTGCATAACTAATGGTGGATTTCATTCCTGACCTGCAGCACCCCTTCTGTTTCTGGGCAAGGACCAGGTGTCTTGCAGAGTAGAAGTTTGATCTCTTTAATGTTTATTTCAGGAGTTTGGTAATGCTTACTCCAGAGAAGAGGTCTAAATCACAATTCTGCTCTGCATTTTGAAAGCTAAAAATTCCTGTGTTTTGCCCTCTAAGTACATTTTTGAGAAGATGCAGTTTTAAGATGGAGACCATTTACTGATTTCCTCTTTGATCTGCGTGCAGTTCTCCAAAGTTGCACTGTTACTTCCCGTGCTTGCCAGCTTTGCCTGTTGAGGGTCTTTGCTTGCCGTACCTGGTTGGACGGCGCAGCCACAACTGTGCTCTCTGGCACAAGTATCTTCAAGGACAGCTTCATGAAAGACGCGCAGGGTGCACCTGCACGCGCGGCCTCAGGCATTGCCTGGGTGCTCTCCCTGCTGCTACGCACTCAGGCTGTCTGCAGGGAGCCAGGCAGAAGGAAAGCACGATCCTCTGTGATCACAGCCCCTCTGAAAGCTATTTTTTTGTGGCCAGAAACTGCCCGCAGCTTTTCTGGAGTCTTTTTGATGCCAGCACTGGTTCATTTGCTACGTTGTCCCTGATTTACAGCAGTGGCTCAGTCCTGCTTGCTGTGTGGACATATTTTAGGTAGGAGGATCAAAAGAAAAATCACTCTTGGGCTTTGTTTGCTTTTGATATTTTGATATATCCCTATCACAGTTGACTAAATCCATAAAAGCTTGTTAAAACTACAGTGTGCTTTATAAAACGATAAGCGTATCTAGTGGGAACTCTATCCCAGCCCAGCTTTTAGCTGAGTGGAGAAGGATGCTCTAGAGTCCTCAGTCTTTGGGTTCTTTCTTGTTTTGGGCGAAGAGTGTGGCCTTTATATCCATCTTCATTCATTCTCTTATTGATGCTGTCTTGTTGCTGAGCACATCAAATACAGTTTGCCTTATGTAAACAGACTTGCTTTCCTTTGCTGCTGAAGTGGTTGATTTAATGACATAATGAGGGATTATAAGATCAAAGAAATTAAAACGTTAAAGGAGAAAGAAATACTTCTGTCCTGTTCCAGTCTCCTTTGAATAGAGTTTCAGTGTAAGAGATCAAACCGGTGCTGCAACTTGTTTGCTTGAAATCAGACGGTATTAGAGACTTCATAAAGGATGTAAGAAACTGTATTAGGAATTTGCAAACATTTAACCACTGTTGTTGTTTGCCTTCTGCCTTGAAGTGTGAGAGCTTATATCTTCAACTTTGTTTATGCTCTCTAGTCTAATTATGGATGCTGTTGTTCATGTAAACGCCTACATACTTTTAACTTTTGTGTAATGTTGCTAATTGGCATAATAATATCTTGAGGCAGGGAGTTCTACAGGACAATTTACCAGGCATGAAAATCTTCTTCCTGTTTTCATTTTTAGTTGAATTATCTTTTAATTTTATGGGGTTTTCTCTTGTTTTGGCTTTATAAGATTGGATAAACAGGAGTTCCCCATACAAAAGGACTGGACTGTGCAGTTAGACTCTGCAGAGTGCTGTCTGCTACCATGCGTCCTGCAGCTGGAGGGGACAGGGTGTCTGCCAGAAGTTCTTCAGCAGTGAGTGTACCAGGCTATTGGTACGATGACCGGAGGTTTCCACCACTGAGTAGAGCTGGGGTGATGATTCAGGTGAAACCGGAGGGAGACACCACTCATGTACCCTGCCCTCAATAACTTGTGCTCATCGCTGTTTTCCTCTTCCCAGGTCAAGGTTCAGCAGGCTGCTATGGAGCTACAGCTGACCCCTTTCAACGTACTTCTGCGCACCACACTGGACCTACTGCAGGAGAAGGATGCGGCCCAGATCTTTGCAGAACCTGTTAACCTGAATGAGGCAAGTCTCTTTCCTAGAGGTGTCTAACGGGTTGTAGATGAGGTGTTGCTGGGCAGAAGCTCCTGTGCTATCATAACCCTGGAAGCACAAACCACCTTGTTCCAAGCTGCTGGTGGACTAAAGAATATCTCAAAGAGGACTCACAATGTGGGTATCCTTCCAGGCCAAAAAAGGGTATTGTTTTCTGGAAGCTTCAGCACGTCTCAGACAAGTAATGTTTTGCAGAGCCAGGACGTGTCTGCCTTGACTGGGTGACACAGAAATGAACTTCTGGCGCTGCCCCTTGCCGGTGGAAAGGGCATTAAGAGTGCTTATGATGGATGCGCTCTAGTTGGCTAGTAAATGGTTTTTGTAATTGTACAGGTTTTATATGTTTAGGTTCCAGATTACCTGGAATTCATTTCCAACCCAATGGATTTTTCCACCATGAGGCGGAAGCTGGAGTCCCACCTGTACCGAACATTGGATGAGTTTGAGGAAGACTTTAACCTTATAGTTACCAACTGCATGAGGTATAATGCTAAAGACACGATTTTCCACCGAGCAGCTGTCCGGCTCAGAGACCTCGGAGGAGCGATATTGCGTCATGCACGGCGGCAGGCTGAAAACATCGGCTTTGACACTAATGTGGGGATTCACCTGCCCGAGTCACCCAAAACCGAGGACTTTTACCGCTTTTCTTGGGAGGATGGTGAGTGTTCATTAACCTTTATTTTTTCAGGTAGATCGTAACTGTGTTCTTTTTTCTGAGCGTGTCATTCATCCTGCGTGAAAATCATAGCCATCACGCAGCATACAAGAATTTTCCTATCCATCTATTTACTTAAGCATATATGTAAATCCTTCTTAGCCTCAAAGAGCAGGATTTCAGGAGAGCCGGGCACTCGGAGCTAGGTGCAGCTTAGCTCCAGCTCTCCTAGTGCATGTCTGCCTCAGAAGAGCCTCGTGACTGCCTGCGCTGTTTGATTTGTGCCATGGCTGTAGTATAAACTTGGTATTTTAAAGAACAATACAAAGGTGGATCTAGGATTTTTTGCTCTGAGGAGAGCTCGTGTTTCATTGTAAATTGGCAAGGTATAGAGCAACTGGGTTAGACGGAGCACTGAGGGCTGGGAGGGGATGGTGTGGGGTTAAGGTACTGGAACCCAAGCAGTCCTTCTAGTCGAGCTTTTCCCTTCACAACATGACCACATCCATTCCCATAGCTGTCTTGAGATGCAGCTCCAAAGCACTGGTTGAATAACGTGGCTAAACTTAGTACAGAATATTGCTGCCAGCCAGCATGCAGAGCTCGCAGTCTGCTGTCCGTTTCCTAGGAGTCGCAGCCCTCTTGGACGCAGACAGACAGTCTGTTATGAAATTTGTGTTGGTGTACGATAGCACAGCCCTCAGATGCCTGCCCTGATTCAGCAGATGCCAGCCCTTCAGCAGAGCCAGAGGAATGGCAAACGTTATGTTTTGGCCAGTTCTCTTTGTGGCCTGATTTTGTCGTTTAATCTGGCAGTGAAATAGGTTTCTGCCAAGGACCTGGACTGTGAGCTGTCTTGTGTGGGTGCAGACATATGGTCTTGTACTGTTGCCCCTGGGACAGCAATGGGAACTGGAGGGCAGCAAGTTAAATCAGCTGCTCTTTACCCAAAGGAAGGAAGTCCAAGCTCCAAGGTTAACAATTCCTAAATCCCCAAACTAAAGCAGTTGGATCACAAATAGCAGTGGTGGGAATGAAGCATGGCAGTGGTCCCAAATGCAGCAGTGGAGTTCCCTTCTTCAAGAAGCCATGCTCCTTCCCTTCACTGTTACACTCTCTTTTGATGCAGTGGATAACATCCTCCTCCCGGAGAACCGCGCTCACCTCTCCTTGGAGGCCCAGCTGAAGGAGCTGCTGGAGAAGTTAGACATGGTGAGCACCATGCGGTCCAGCGGCGCCCGGACACGACGCATCCGGCTCCTGAGACGGGAGATCAACTCCATTCGGCAGAAGCTGGCCCAGCAGCAGAACAAGACCATGCCCAACGGGGAGCCTGTGCCGCGGGACGAGGGGCTGGATAAAACATCAAGGGAAGGGGACGAGGAAGGGGAGAAAGGTGAGAGGTTGCAGCAGGATTTTAGCTCCAACTCTTCTCTCTTCTAGTGCATGTCAACAGTCAAGACCTGCTGTTTCTCCTGTCCATGGCTCTAGTGAAAGATGGGAATGGCTGTTGGTAGTTTTGGCAATAACTCTTTCTAAAATGTTCAAGCAGATTCTTTATTCCTTTAGCAGATGATGCCAAGCCCGCGCACCCTCCCACCCTGGAGCCCACGGGGCCCGCACCCTCTCTCTCCGAGCTGGACTCTCTGCAGGACCCTCCAACACTCAAACCCATCAGTGAAAGCAAGTCCTTGAATCAGCTGCAGAAGAGGGTGATGTCGGACAGGGAACTCTTTGACAAGAAGGCGCTGCAGCGGGAGAGCCAAGCCTTCCAGCGCCTGCTCAGTGACAACGGCCTGAACGGACTGGCCTTGCCGCCTGCAGACACCCCTGCCAGCCCCCCCTTCAGCGGCGTGGGCCGACGGACATCTGTCCTTTTTAAAAAAGCTAAGAATGGGGTGAAGCTGCAAAGAGGCCTGGACTGCTCCCTGGAGAACGGGGAGGACCATGGGCAGAGCGCGCAGCTTTCGCCCTCCCGCCCTGACGGGGAGCGACAAGCTCGGAAGCGGCCGCAGAGCAGGACCTGCAGCGAGAGCGATGGAGAGAAGTCGCCCAGGCAGGCGGGACAGAGAGGTAATTCCTTGGGATTTCTCTTCCTTCTGTACCCTTGGAAACTGTGAGATGGGGGCTGAGGGAGTGGGAATCCTGGGGCCAAGTAAAGACGTCTGCATCCAAAATTATGCTTGGGGGAAACATAGTCCCCATAACCAGACATGCCTGATGAGAGCTTCAACTCTTCCACAGATTTCTAAAATAAGGCAGACAAGACACGTCTGTAATGAGTTGCACCTCTCTTCTCCACTGACTCTATGTGGAGTTTCTGGTAACTTAGTTCAGCTCTAGACACCTCTATTGTAGACATTTAAAGGTGCCAAGATGAAGCCCAGGGAGGTCACAAGTAATTCTTCCCTTTACCAGTCAGCAGGGCTACTGTAAGAGAGAGTTTGCCATTTTTTGTAGGGCAAGCCGACCAGCGTGCCCAGCTGCTTGCAAAGCTGTTGAATGGCCTGGCTGGAGACTCTGGGCTCTCCAGTAAAGGCTGAGAAGCCTGCCCTTATGGAAGGGTTTGTGTTGGCTTGGCCACTCTTGGGAGTGGGAGTTCCCTGCTGCAGAAATGGTGCATTTGGTTGGAAGTGTGCAGTGGACCAGTACCCACAGCACCCATGTAAGATGAGATGTTAAACATTACTTTTATATCAGCTGTACCCTCAGTTCTGGGGTTTAAATAAAATTAGTGGGAATACGGAACAGGTTGCTTTTCAAACTAGATCTGCAAATGGGAATAAGCAGCTGAGAAGAAATTTGGAAAGACACAAGGTGAAAAGGAACATCTGAGTGACAGCGCAATGTGATTTCATTTTAATTCTGTGTTAGCAGCCATCGTGGGACAGTTCCCATCTGTAAGGCTTGACTTAGCCCCTACCTCAAATATTACCTTAAAGTTATTTGGCTGTCAGAAGGTTGCTAGCAAATCGAGAGTGGGAGGAAAGCAATTGAATGTGGGGATTGACTTACGAGAACAGGTTAAAGGAAACACAAATGGCTTCTCCAAAGGTTTGAGGGACCTACCGTCATCATCTGCCAGTAATTAAAGCAGAGAGGAGTTGTCCACAATGGATACAGGTCAGAATGAGAGGCTGAAATTAAAAAAGGGAAAATAAAGGCAGGGTGCTGGGAAATCACTGATAACT
Organism: Platalea leucorodia; assembly: GCF_965183815.1. Taxonomy (NCBI): domain Eukaryota; kingdom Metazoa; phylum Chordata; class Aves; order Pelecaniformes; family Threskiornithidae; genus Platalea; species Platalea leucorodia. Next base: position 5,240,142 of record NC_138841.1, read on the forward strand.
AGGCAGGGATATTTTGCCTCTGCTGAAGCAGCACTGCTGGCTTTTTCCAATGAGTTGCAGCACTGCTTTTGTGATTCAGCTCCTTCCACTGTTTCAAACACAATTGATTTCTCCTAACCAGAGGGAGTGTCTGGTGTGCCAAATCTGTGTTACCGCAGGGGCAGGTCAGTGTGATCGGGATTGTCAGAACAAGGTGTTTCCTAGAAATGTGCTCCTTGTGGCCATTCTGTATTTATAGCTGAAAAAACAATAGTGGCCTTGGCATGAATTTGCCCTTTGTATGACTGACGGGCTTTTGATGAGCGCACAGGGAACCTGGGGGCGATGGGTCCCTGGATGGGGAAAGGCTGTGGTCATCTGGCTTCTTGCGCCTGCTCTGGGCTTGGGGATGCCCTCAGGGGTCATTCCCTGTCCACCCCTGCCTGTCCCTGGTTGTGGGATCTTGCCTAAGCTTGGAGGTGATCCCAGCTCTCTGTGTAGGTATCCCTCCGGTGCACAGAGCAGGAAACCTGGCAGGGAAGGGAAGATTTCCAGCACTGTCAGCAGTTGGGGCAAAGAAGTGAAATATTCCACTTAGGGCTACAGTGACATTTGTACCGGCCAGAGAGGAAGGTGGTGGGGAGCCTTCTTCTACCCAGGGGGAATTTGTTTCCTCAGTGTCTGCTCTGTCCACTGGAAAGTCCCATTTCCAGAAATTGAAGCAATGAGTTTTTCCTAGCACGGTTTTCTCTCAGCAAAGAACCTGAAACCAAATAAGCCTGGGGTGAGGCAGGGAGAGGTCCGTGGCAGGGTGAAAACTCTGTGTCTTTTCCAAATGACATCTGAAGCCAGATGAGCAAGTGGTTCATTTCCTGGCCTCTGGGCTTGCCCAGCGAGCTGGATGCTGCATGGAGCTCTCCTGTACCATCCCCGGGCACTTCTCCAGCACTTGCTTCTTTAGAGACAGCCTAATTTTTCATGTGTTTGGGGGTAGAAATACCTTTTGTTAGTCACCTTTTGGTTGCAGCTGAGTCTGGGGAAATGGGTGCAGAATTTCCCTCTCTGCTTGAAGTATTCAGCATCTTTGTGGCTGGCGGTCAAGGGACAGTGACCCTACCTGAGTCTTGGTAGCATCTCTGTGTGTTGCTGCTGCTTCTTTGGGCTGATTTCTGTTTGTCTCCTTGGCAGGAGTGACTAACGGCTTCGCGAAACACGTAGAAAGCGGCTCTGACTCTGAGTGCAGCTCTGGCCTGGGTGGTGGACTGGTGTTTGAAGCCTGCAGGTAAGTGCCCTGCGCAGAACTGTTCCGCATAACACCTTCTGTGTCTGGATTAATCTGCCTGGTTTCATCATTGGACTTCTTTGTTTCAAACCCAGCCCAAACTGTTACTTATTTTGTGTGTTGACCCTAAAAGACAGAAAGCTTCTGAGATTCCATCCTATCATCTTAAGCTGTAGGTCCCAAAAGCAGTGCTTGATTTTTCAAGCAAATGGGTATCTGTTACACTTCTGTTCCTCAATACATACACATCCTCCCTGCTCATGCATACCTTCTTGCAGTTCTTGAGAGCCAAAGCTAGAAAAACCTTGAACTCAAATGTCCAGTTCAGCACTACAGGTGAAGCTGAACTTCTACCACCTACTGAATCACTGCTTTCTTCCTCTCAGAGGTTTAAAAGCAGAACTGGGCACTTCAGACAGGACCGAACAGACTTAAAGCAAACATCTGTCATCTTTTGGTCAGATGCAGTAGTCATACATGAGTACCGTATCCATTTTCTGGTCTTATCTACCTATCCAGCCCTCCTAACACTGACTCAAGTCATTTCACAGCCCTTTCACTGCACAACAAAACCTGTATTATGCCAGAATCATGTCTGTGTGAGTTGTGAGTGGCAGGCTGAGAACACTTGACTTTGATGGCTAAGATCGTCCAGGACAGGCAGAAGCAAGACTTTCTTAGTTGATATTCTTAGTAATATTTTCAGTGCCTTGAACATGTCATTGCCCTCTGCTTGTCTTTGATGACCCTGAGGGTGATGGCCTATCACTAGAGAAATATGTTCAGACATTTTATGCTTCCTCCCAATGCATGTGCTCAGTTAGTCCTGTAAGACATCAAGCTTGCAATGACTTAAAATTGTAAAGCTCCCCATGCACACCCGTTCTCAGGACTGAGGCTACAGTTTAGAACTAATAGCTGTGTAACAAATTATTCTGCAGCAGGGTTGAATCCCAGGAGCATTTTTTAAATGAAAACTTTGCTCTGCCATGCAGAATGATCCTGTATGTTAGCTGTCAAAAGAGGTGCATAATTTTGCAGTTGTAGCTAAGGTTTGATGAGTGTTTCCATTATAAATCTGTTTGCAAAGGCTTTTGTGCCCATGACAAGGGGCAAGGCCCTGGGTTCAGAGGAGCAATTTTGGTGCGAGGGCTTTTCCCTGCGGCAGAGTGATCCCACCTCCGCAGTCAGGTTCTGGGAAGCCCGAGGGAAGCGCGTGGCACTCCAGCAAATTATCTCTCTTAGCGCATGCTGAGCCCCTTGGAGGCATAGGATCTCCAGCTCTTCTCTGAGATGGGACACCCACACACTTCTTCATCTCTCCCCTCTTCTCTGGGCCATGTGTCCAGACCTTCAGCTCAGTCATTGCTTCCTCTGTAAGCTGGATACTACCATGACCCCCGTGCAGATCTCACAAGAAGCTATTGCAATAAACTTATCGTAAGGCGAGGAGCCGCATCGAAGGGAACAAAAAGGAGAGACCTGGATTTGTGCATAGTTGCAGCATCATTTAAATGGGGGCCCTTGAGTCATGCAGAAGTCCTTCATGGGGTGAAGATGCTGTCAGAACAGGACCAGGAGCCAGAAACTCCCTTTCGGACCATGGCTTGGCCCTACAGCCCCACCATATTTGCCTCTATTTCCCCATCTGTAAGTGAGGGATACAAATCTGAATTCCCTGGGGAGTGTGGGGACTTGCTAGTTGATGTTTGTATAGTACTTCGAAGATGAAAAGTCCGATGTAAGTGCTTATTACAATAATTGCAAGCAATTCACATAGCAAAAATTACATTAGAGTTATGTGACACCCACAAAACAAGGAATTAAAAACAAGCTGCTGTCTCATGGATAACTTGTACAATTATTCTATTTAGGAACAGCTCTCTCTACTGCTTTTTCTCCACTCTTTCTTTTTGAGCACCAAATTCACTCAGAATAGGTTGCTTATTAGAAAATTGTAAAAGGAAAAAAAAAGAATTACAATAAGTGAAAAAATATGATTGCTTGAGGTGGAGATCATCCATTTTCTGAAGTGTTTGTGGTAACGAGGTGAAAGGATGTTCAGGACATGGGCTGAGAGAGTCCAACTGCGTATATATTGGAGTCGTGTTGGAGGGCTGCTCTGTCGTCTCTGAAGCCTGTACACAACTGGGTGAGCTCATGCAAGCTCCAAGCATCACAACATCAGCTCTCCAGTCTTCGCTGGGTTTCTTCCTCATGTTCGTAGCTTGGTTTCTATTAGGCCCCTTTCATTGCTCATGGCAAAGCTGGGATGATGTCCAGTGTACTTGCGCCAGAAGAGATGTATTGATGACATTTTGTTGAAGTATTCAGTGTTCTTTCAAGTCAATGATGCACCAGTACAGTAATTTTCCAGTATTTTAAACAGAGCTGGGCAATCCATTTACTTGGCTTTCTTTTCAAGGGTAATCTGTTTTCTCCTAATAGCTATTTTTCTATATCTTTCTAACAGTGGTTTGATGCCTCCCAAGCGAAGTCGAGGGAAGCCAGCTCTTTCTCGGGTGCCCTTCTTGGAAGGTGTGAATGGAGACTCCGATTACAGCACCTCAGGTGAGGACGGCTGCACAGCAGCCCCGCTTTGGGGAACACCCTGCTGTGGTCCCACCGCACCGTAGGGCTGACATCCATCTGAACCAGGGGGAGCAGGTCTCAGTGCACGCCGGCAACCAGTCCTGCATGAACTATCCAGATTATAAAATCAGACTGCTGACCTGCCTGCGCATTATCACCTGCTTTGTTACAAATTCAGGTTATTGCACAAAAGGTTTTCCTGCTTTCACTTTTACTGATTGCCTGTGCCCTATGTTCTCCTCGGATGGGTGCTTTCTGTAGGTCTGGTGTGTGTAATGTCCCTGGCACTGTCTTCTCCTGTTTTGGGACTAGTTCTCTTTAATGACACTGCAGTACAAACAGTAAATCATAATTAAAGAGGGGTCTCTCCGGAGATGACTTCATAGCGGTTCCCTCTTGTATTGCTATCATTGCTTTCAAGGTCTTTGTAACAAAGTCATCTTTGTCAGACTGTGCTATACAGCGGTAAAATTAAGTCACACTTCTCTAATACTACCCAAGGCACTACACCGATCTTCCAGCACTCACACGACCAGATTCTTGTCTTTCTTATGGTGTGTCAATGATAGAGTTATTGCAGGTTTATGCTGAAATCAGAATTCATCTTTGACTCCCTGGTACGCCTGTGCCCTTCTGTACAGCTCCTGTACTCTGGCTCCTGTCTCCCTGGGAACCGTTATTATCCTGGACCCTGCGTGCTCAGCAATCTGCTTTGGAGATAAGCTTACAGAGCAGGGCTGGTACTGGGAGAATTAGAATCAGTGGGACAATTCTGTGTTTTATAACATCGTTTCATTAATGGAAGAATACATTTGGAATGCAATAGCGGAGAAGCACATCAGATCCGTCTTGGCAGTGTGCTCATTTGGGTTGTATTCAGCCTTTTCTAGATTCAGTCTGACTTCTGGCAAAGCCAGTGTGTGTGTGTATTGACCATTTCCCCCAGAGCAAGCACTACTGGCTGTAGAATTCACATTGATGAAGATTACTCCCTTTCCAGGACCAGGAGCTGGCAGATTAGTTATTCATGTCTTGAATGGATCTTTCGCAATACTTCCGACTTGCAGTTTGAAAAAATTGATGGCTAATAGCATTCTGTCAACTAGAACCAGGCATTTCCTGCAGAGATCAAATAGCCCCAAAGTATATGGCATCGGAATAGTCTAGATATTTGTATTTAGGAGGAATAAAAAGGAACTCTCTGAACAGTGATCCAAGTTAATCTCAGATACAGCTTCATGCGTTCCATTGAGGATGGATTTGGCTTGGTGGAGCCTAATGGACCAAATTCATCTCTTGCATACCCATTTGATTTCAGTGATATAGCAGCTGTTCACTCCAGAACTGAATGTGATTAATATTTCCGTATTGAAGAGTTCATCTGCAGCTACATGCATCCGCAGACTTAGACCCATGATTTGGGAGACTGTGGCTTTGTCTTAATGTGGGACAGGACTCTATTGACAGAGCATAAAGAAGGCTGGATATTCACCGTGGCCAGGCCGGATCTCACTGCACGTTAAATTTTATCATAAACTCATTGCAGATGAGATGTGTGTCTTATCACCTCTGGTTTGGATACCCAATGCCTATAGGTACAAACAATAAGTGGCTTTTCATTTTACTCTAGGTCTTGATTAAGAGAAATGGTTTGAAATTATGGTTATGTGCACATAGTAGTGATTAAATGTATGCTCTTGCGTGACAAATAGCTGGACAATACGTTTGTTATGAAGAAAAAATGAAATTCCAGCTTTCTGCTTGCTGCAGAAGCAGATAGATAGATTAAAAAATTAAAATGGAAGTATTGTCAGTATGTTTTAAGTACAACTAGTTCATCTGTTTTAGCTGATTGCTACTGAGACAATGCAGGCCGTCATGCCTGGGTTAGATGACGGTGTGGTTTTTTTGTGTTATCATAACCCCCTTCCTCGTAATCGCCCTCCTAAACCATGTCTCCTTCTGTCCCTTAGGCAGGACTCTCCTGATGGCCTTTGAGAATCAGGCTGAGCTCGAGCCCTTGGAGCTTGTGTGGGCCAAGTGCCGCGGCTATCCCTCCTACCCTGCCTTGGTAAGTACCCCGCTGCTCTCTCGCAGCCTGTACCTGCAGTGCAGATAGCCCAGAACACAGTGCTGGTGTGCAGTGTAACCAGACAGAAAAGGAAGACTTCCCAAAATCATGCAATATGTGCTTTTTTTTTTTTTTCCCTGTCCCCTTTGCACAGTTAATTTTCCCTGTGCTCATTGTTTCAGAGCATTGCAGAGGATTCATAAAACATTGGTCTCTCGGTGCCAGGGATAGGAGGAGATCTTTCCTCTCCTCTCCTGTTCACTCTGCAGGTATGGGGAAAGTAATCAGTACTGTTGGCATGAGAAGACCTAAATTTTGTAAAGGCAGGCACCAGGTTCCACTGGTGTCTAACTGCCCACACATTTTGCTATATAGTGAGTACAACTCCATATGTAGGTGCCCAGCTGGCCTTGTGATGTATATATCCTCTTCAATAACCATGTGTTTGATTTAAATATGAGAATATATGCATGTGTTTGCACCTAGTCCTTTGAACGATATTTCCTTAATATTTATCTGTCTTGGAATATTTGATATTAATGTGAAATCCATAAACCTGGCTTCAGTGAGCACTGTACTCAGTTCCAAAGCAAGACACGACATGCAGCTATTGCTAGGAACTGCCAGTACCACTGCAGGCTTTTAAGTGCTTGTTAAGTTATCAGCAGAGATTGCTGAAGTAAGTATATAAGTAAGAACATGAGATAGGCTGACTATGTTTTGTTGTTTCTGCTACTTTTAAATATATCCCTTGAGACGTGGCTTTTCCTGCCGTCTCTGCTCCATGTAATTTCTGCATGGCTGCAGCCATCCCCTTAAGTATCTTTATGGTTGGGATCGCTAAGACAGACAGCGCTTGTGACTGCTGAGAAATTGTAGGGGGTGAAAGCAAGTGTGTTCATCACGGAAATTACACAGGTCTCTCCATCCAAGCAGCAGAGCTGTGAAACCGTCCGTAAGCTGACACAGCATGTATGCCTAGCCATGGCTGAGCACAGTTGTGATGCCGTCAAAAAGGGCAGATTCTGCTAAAAGCGTGACCCTCATCCATGCTCTTACTCTAAGTGGGAGCCCAGAGGAGAGAATAGCTACGGATCTGCTAGCCATGTTGGCCAGCCAGAGCATTTTTAGATATTCATGTGGCTACAGCCAAAGTTAAACTGTGCTTTAGCATGGCTTTAAACACTGAGATTGCCCCCAAAAAAGCAATCTGTTGTGGTGGAAAAGTGTCTTAATAAATTCCTACAGCTGGCCAACGTCAAAGCCAAGCTGCTTCTTCAAGCTCTTAGAAGCCAAGATCAGGAGGCGAAGCAGACTAGAGCGAGTATTGCATCCACCCTTTGCTGTTTCGTTCTCCTCCTGTGATCACACAGCACAAATGTTGGACACTGACATTTCTGCTTTATATGGGGAGAATCGATGCATCTGTTGTTACTTCTCTCCAAAATGACTGTCATCGTCTGTGTTCCTCTGGCCTGATACAGCTGGCACTGCCTGTCGACTCTCCAAATATTGGGTCTGATTCTGATCTAATAGCAGTATAAATCTGAGCAATGCCGCTGAAGTCAACTGAATGGTACCAGAATGGAGCTGTCGTGAAATCAGATTATGCCTGCTGAGTATAGCGATGGTGTTACATTTATTGTACAAGTTAGGAGTGAGGGAAGGAAATCCTTTGCTGAACACAACAATACTGAGTTTGTACTAAATTAACAATTAGTGTAAATGCATCTACATCCACACAGAACGGCATACTTATGTCCTTGCCCTTTTTTAAGATGGGGTGCTTGGCCTTTGGACTGACTGGCTTCCCTTCCACAGGGGAAGCCTCGAGGACAGGAAAATTCTTTAAAAATTGCACTGAGACAGTGCAAGCAATTTTGCTTACCCATCCTAAGTAGACTTTAATTGTCTAGCTTGGATAGACTGAAAGAACAGAAAAAAAAAAATGCATTCTCTCCAGTATTTGAAGGGTTTCGTGCTTAAATATCCTTTCCCTGTGTCACTAGATAATCGATCCCAAGATGCCACGCGAGGGTTTGCTCCACAATGGAGTCCCCATCCCAGTCCCACCCATGGATGTGTTGAAGTTGGGGGAGCAGAGGCAGACAGAGGCAGGAGAAAAGCTCTTCCTTGTCCTTTTCTTTGACAACAAGAGAACCTGGTGAGTGTGTGCAGACAGGTGGGGGCCTGTGGCGAGTGCTGTGGCAGAGAGGGAAGATAATGTTAAATCTTTGGTATATGGGAGCATACAGGGATTATGATGATGATGATGTTACATGTAAATTGGAGAATTTAAATATGCAGCAGTCAAGAAGAGTCTAAATGAGGAAGCCAGCCTGCTTTTCCCTGGCCCAAGAGCATGACGTCTGACTGCTTCACTTCCATGGTGAATAGCCCAGCATCCTTCACCCAGGGGTCACATCACCACAAAAATACTGAGGTACCTGAAGAGCCAGTTCAGTAGTCAAAATCTGCAGCAAATTAGAGAGAGCATTTGACTTTAAGCACCAGCAGACTGAGCAGCCAGTTCCACTGCTGCACAAAAGATTTGTGAAAAATCTCCACGGTAACATTTTCAAAATGCTGGGTTTATTCCATATTTAGACTTGCCTGATTTTTCAGAGGTGCTGAGTACCTGCAGTTTTCAAATCAAGATATTTGTTTAAGATGGAAAATGTAGGTGTAAGCACCTGGTTCGGGGCAAGTGAAATATCTCAAGGCCTTTTACCATTCTGTCTCCGACAGACTGAATCTGCTGATTTTAGTATCAGTGGCTAACAAGGCTCACATGATAGCAATAACCTGGCCAGATATAATATGCCACAAACCAGTGAAGTGCCTTAAAAATAAGCAATAAGGCTTTGAAATCCGTGTATGAAACAATGGGAAACTTGTAAAATTGGAGCATTATGCTGGAAGAGGTGAATCCCCGTAATGAGGCAGGCAGCCACACGCCAGACCCACTGGATTATTTAACCAGCAAACGCCACGTGGGAACACGAACCAAGCAAATAAATTGTCACCCAGGAGACAATACCTGTGTGCAGCTGGGATCACAGATCCAGAGGGTTTATACTGCGGAAAAAGCGGATGCTGGGTAGTTGGGGGGTGCTCGTGGGAACGGAGGAGAGAATGGGCTTGCCTCTTCTTCTGCTGCCTCTATGAAATAAAATGCCAAGAGCTTAAAAAGGAGCCTCGTGGTACTTTGAGAGCCCTTCTCCTCCTTATTCTCCCCGGGAAGGTCTTCGCCGGCATCCCTAGAAGGGGTTTGAGTGCGGCTGCAGCCAGGCAGAGAGAGCATCTCCCGTAAGAGCAGGGAAGGACAGGGGCAGGAGGAAGGAGGCGAACATTGCCCGAAGGCTGTGTTGCAGCTGGAGGGAAGACGCGTCATGGAGAGAGAGCAGAGCCAAACACACAGCGGGGTAAAGCAGCAAGGGGGAGTGTTTCCCCTTACATTTTGGGGCTGCTGCAGTGTTTTATGCAGTTTAAAGAGACGGAGGCAAGGTGCAACACAGGCAAAGGAAAAGCATGTGCCGTCTTTGTGGGAAGCTGAGAAGGGGGCCATACTTGCATCACCTGATGAGTATGTTTGTGTCCTCTGGGGAAGAGAGGTGCCAAGAGACACCTCCCGAGGTTTGTTATTAGTATGCCGCATTGTTTCACTGTCCCTGATTACCAGAACCACTTGATACAGGCACGTTCTTCATAGAGGTACTAATGATTTTTAGCTGAAAATCAATGGCAGTGCCCTGCTTCCTGTTGCTGTAGTCATCAGTTTTGAAAAATCTAAATCCAAGCTTGTCATTGAAACTACCTTCCCAATAAAAATCAGCATTTCCTTGGCTTTGCCCAGCTTTTGTTAAAGACAAGCTCTGGTGGATGTTTACACTCTTAAGTGACCACTTAGAGCCTTGTTTGCAGTTTGTGGGAAGCTAAGGCGCCTCAGGAAAGTCCTAAAAACCCCTCTTAGTGCCAGATCCAAATTCTGCTGACTTCAGTGATGCTGCAGAAGGGTCACAAAGACTGAAATTGGCCCCTCATCTTCTGGGTGAAGATAAGCTGAGCTGCCCTGGGTTGCCCGTGTTGGCTGGCTGGGAGATGCATTGAACTGTGCTAGCAGTGGCTGAGATTTAACTCCGAGGGGCTGGACTTGGTTAGGAAAGATGACGTGTTTCTGAGTGTGCTAGTGAACCTGGGCTAATGACTGCACAATAAAAACTTGCTATAGAAAAGGCACTTGCAATTTAAGTCATCAGTTGCAGTCAACTTGGAATGTGTCTACTGGAAGCGACCTGTTTCTGGATGATACTCCAGCAGTTGTAGTCACCCAAACCCTGATGCTTACAGCCTCTTGGAACAAGGCAGAGCTTTCTCGGGGATAAAAACTTACTTTCCACCATGGAAGTCCCTGTGTTTGCTGCTCTGTGGAAGACAGGAGTTTCTAAGTTTCCCCTGGAGCTCCAAGGAGCACTGAAAGCCTTGAGTAAGGACTGCAAGGAGAGATAAAACTGTGCTCATACAGGAAGACATTGTGGCTACAGGTGGTTCTTCCATGTCAAATGCAGGCATTTAAACATTTGTAGTATCATTGTGGGGTGTTAATGATAAGCAAATAGATCACAGGAACGTAGCTACTCCTGGGGAGGAGATGATGACTAGTGAGTAATCGCTGCTGAGACATGTGGGGAATGCTTGAGGAGCTGGAGTACTTGGCCATGTCTTGGAAACTCTTGGGACAAACTCCTTGGCCTGTTGGAGCAGGTATGAGAGCCAGGCATATCGGAGCAGTCTCCTGCAGAGAGCTCAGGCGTAGCGTTGCGAGGGCAAGAGGCCTCCAGGTGTTTGCTCTTCTTTCCCCATTTTCCCTCTTGATGCCCTTGATGACGGGGCTCTGCGCTCTCCTTTCTGTTGCAGGCAGTGGCTTCCACGTGACAAAGTCTATCCCCTCGGCGTGGACGACACAGTGGACAAGTTAAAGATGATGGAAGGACGAAAAACCAGCATCCGCAAGTCTGTGCAGGTGGCATACGACCGAGCCATGATTCACATGAGCCGCGTGCGGGGAGATCATCCCTTCGTTACGTCCAATTATCTGTAAGGGGTCGGGGTGGCCGGTCCTCCTTTTCCTCCAGACCCCGTGCTCGCTGTGTCGGCAGAGCGGACCGTCTCGTGCACTGACCGGCCGGGGAACGCTGTTCCCAGCAGCTGTCAGCACTCCTCGAAGTACCGTGAAATGTGCCAAAAAAACCTGTCCAGCTTCTTTCTGAATGTGTCTCGTTGAAGAGCTGGCAGGAGATGAAATGTATGGTCTACAGGGCCAGGAGTAAGGTAGTTAGGAAAAGCTGCCAGGGGACGGGAGCCAAGGTGAGCTGACGCAGTGAGCAGAGTGCAGCACTCAGCTGTTCGGACCTCGTGCACCCTCCCTCGCCCCTGCCTCCCCTGTGCCGCCAGGGTTTTTAAGTCGTCAGCCAGCCCCGAGTAATTCCCGGGAACCCGTCACCACTGTAACCGAACCAGGATCCTTTACTGCAATCCCAACTGGACTTTCTTGTGCCAAATTTACCCTAACCATTATTGGCCTTTTTATTTTTCTAAATGACATTGATTGTCCCATCACGTTAAAAAAAATCGTAGCTGGGAGTTTGCGTTACGATTTTCCTGCCTACGTACATAGTGTTTTCACGTTAGGTTTCTCTCATTGCATTTAGAAAAGCCTGAGATATTTTGGTAACCTTCCCCTCTGCTGCACACACTTACATGCACAGATGCACAGAGCTTTAAATACGAAAAGCAAATTAGCTGATTTTTGTGTGTGTGTGTTATGTCCTAGAAATTTATTTGGTAGTTTCACATTTAAATTCTGATTTCTGTGACTGTGCTTGTTCCAGTAACATTTCATATCATGGTTTAGTACAGTGCTGAGTCTAAGCAAAGATAACTTCCTTTTTTTAAGAAGAAAAACTAATTTTGGAGGTGTCTAATGAGCCGGAGCAGCTTTGCAGGCACTGAGGTTGATCAGGGTTGGAGGGAGATACATCTTTTGTGTTGGTTTATGCACATTTGGTGTAAGGCTCCTCTTCCTTTCGTCCCTTTTTTCTGTCTCTCTAACGTTTTCCTCTGACTCGGTTTGGGTTGAAACCAAGCACTAACTAGAGCACACGACCATTTTGCCTTTTCGCCTTCTCCCACACGCGCATATCCTTTCCCTGGCGTGTGGGTCTCCAGCGTTGTCATCCATTACAACCCAAGTAAACCCAGCTCTGCAGACAATCCCTGGTTTTTTGGGTTTGCATTGCAAAAACGGGGACAACTGATGTTTGGAAACTTGATGACAAAACCTTTTCTATTAGCCAAGGACTTTATGATTTCTCTGATCTCTTCTGTTGTGTATCCCTTTTTGCTTTCCCATTTTGAGAACCAAAGGTGCAGAGCAAGATTGTAGATTGAATATCATCATTTCGCTTTTTAACTCAATATTTTTTTATTATTTTAACTTTTTCATACTGAAGAGAATGTGGGGTCAAAATAATAATAATTAATAATAATAATAATGAATAGTGGGGAGTAATCACTGCCATTTCTACTTGGTCTACTTTTTTAAAATACCACTTCTTATACATTGGGACATGGAACCACACTTTAAGGAAGATTCCTGTAACATATAGAGATGGGGCATAGGATTTTGTAAAAATAATAATAATAATAATAATAATAATGCCTATGGAGTGTGGCTAGGGAAGGATGTTGTGTATATAGTTGTAAAATATTGTTCTAAATTATTTAGACCTATTGTCACCATTCTTGAAGTCCTCAGTTGTGTTGCTGGGTCTTTTATATGCACACAGTGTAATTTATTTAAAGGAACATACACTTTTCCAGATGGTAGCTCAGCTGTGGACTTGTGACCCGTGTATATGTTTTATGATCTTGGGATTTGGGTATTTTGGTTTTTGTTTTGTTTTGTTTTTAAATGACAGTTTAGAATTTGAATTGGCTAATCCTGCTGTTGCTACGGGACCTAAACGTTACTGTCAGTCTGCTGTAAAGCACAGATCGCTCTATTTATTGTAGAAAGTGAGTTTATTTGCTTTCTAGAATTGTTTATATCAGATGGTATAAGAGAGGTAATAAGAAAATCTATGCTTGTAAAGAAAAAAATGCTAATTTTACCTACTATAATCTGATTGTCTGAGACTATATTTTCTCTCTGAGAAATAAATGTTCTAATGTATAAAAAAGAAAAGAGTCTTTCCGTGCTAGTGTTGTCCTGAGGTCCAGGACATCGCTTACCGTGATGGTATTTATTCATCCCAGTCGTCCCAGATGCAGGCGTAAAGCAGTTGCAAAGAGCAGTGATAGGGAAGGGACACGCGGAGGGATTTCTTGGGCTGCCTCGAACATCTGGAGGTGAGTTTATTCCCTGTGCAATGGGTGCCAGGGTTGGGTGCTGCAGGACGGGATCCCACCTGGCGCCGTGCACGGCAGCCCTCTGGCCAGGGGGTGGCTGAGAGCCCCAAAGGGATAGGAATTGGGAATTTGGGGCTTGAATCCCATCTAGTGCTGCTCATGGTGGGCCGGGGGCTCCTGTGATCCATGGGCAGTGGGATTTGCCAGCAGATGGAGACAGGAGCCGAGCCATGTGGATGCAGCAAGGCGGGCTGCTCCCTGGCTGCTGGCTGGGGAGGGTTTTCCATCTTAGCAGGGCTCTTGTGTCGTCTCTCTTCCCTAAGATGCATTTTCCTCCCTGCAGAGGTTCGTGTTGTCGCAGGTGGTTGCGCACCATCAGGACCCCTTTGCTGCCCGGCCCCTCTCTGCAGACCCGGCGTTTTGCTGGAGGCTGCTGCTCTCCGAGGATGCAGGTATTGTTCCCGTCCGCCACGAGCACGAAGCCCGTCTGGGGCCAGAGGCACAGACCCACCGCCGCGATGCAAAACCCTGCAGGAGCCTGGGGATGCTTTTCCCTTCCCTTCTCCCATCCCCTTGTCAGCCCAAGTGCCCCAAGTTCTGCAGGGGACAGATACAGTCACCTGCTTCGAGGCCTCATCCTGGCTCTCGCCTCCTTGCCCAGCCTCTCTGCCTCCCTTGCCGGCACGTCTTCTGCCTCCCGGGCTCAGACAATTGTCAGCATGATTCATGAAAAGCCCTGGGTTCCGATAATCTCACGTCCTCAGCGCCCGCCACGCTATCATGGTCCCTGACCCTCATCTCCAACTGATATTGAAATATTGAGTAATTAAATTCCTGTTTTCTCCCTAATAGGTTTGTCCTTTCGGATGCTTCTGCCTTTATTTTGAAGGCAAGGCTGCCACGGGTCTCTCCAGCACCAGTTTGCAAAGCTGGGTTTGTCCTGCCTGGATCCGGCCCCGGCAGCAGCATCTGCCGGAGCTGCTGAGATCCGCCGTCCCTCCGGAGCTGGTGCGACAGCGTCTCCGGGGGCTGCTGCCGATGGCACCTTTGCCTGAAACCAGTCATTAATTCAGGGTGTTGCAAGCAAAACGTTCTAGCGGAGAAGTTTAATTTCCCCTTGATTACGTGGTGCGTGTTGCTTGGTGTCGTCAGTGCTTCAGGTGCAGCCACCAGCCTTGCCCCATCCATTTCTCTGTGTTTCTTTTCCGAGTCACAAAAAAAGACGAAACAAAATCAGTGAAAACAAGAAGATCCCCTGGCTCGGCAGGCTGGCAGGGCAAGGGCACGGCTCTTTATCCAGTGTTGGGGCGATGCTGAAGGTCAGCAGGTTTTGATCAAGGGGAGGGGAAGTTTGTTGGATTTCTGCAACCATTCCTAATTTTCTGAATTTTGTTTTTCTGTCGAGGTGCCGGGTGCAGGGATGGCAAGTAACGGCCAAGAACGAGTCACATTCCAGACCCAGAGAAGGGTCTTGTTTGTGGATATACCCTTCAAAAAACCTCCCAGAGGAGACCGAAATGCAAGAGCAGGGTGGACCGTGCCCCTCCGGCCGCTGCAGCGCTGGCTCGGGGAGTGCTGGGGGGTGCAGGGGCCATGCCCAGCCCTGGGCACCCACAGGTGGGTGCTCACACACACCCATTTATTTGTGGGACAGGTCTCCTTAGGGCAAATGCTGCTTCTGCACTCAGAGAGGATGAGTTTTTCCGATCACAAATACGGACTACACACCCACAGACATAGGTGCATCCAGGGGACGGCTCTCCCTCCGTCCTCCATGCTAATTAGAATTGTCTGTAAGTATAATTAGCACTTTCTATATAGACATAGCATATATATGCAATGCAAATACACTCCAGGAGAAAATGGGGGCAGCTTTCTCCTCTGCGTGACTCAGCCAGACCCTGGGGGGGTCCCAGTCCCCTTTGGTGAGGACAGGGGAGCTCACACCGGGCGCTGTGCGCGGGTTTGGCCTCGGGCTTTTCTGCGTGAGAAAAAGCGAAGGGAGGGAAGGAGCGGCGTGGAGCCAGCTCCTTAAAGGCAGATGGATAGCAGGTGACAAAACCTAATGGTGCCGCCGTGCTGAGGATTAATCCTCTCCTGCTCCAG
This sequence comes from Platalea leucorodia, assembly GCF_965183815.1. Classification (NCBI taxonomy): domain Eukaryota; kingdom Metazoa; phylum Chordata; class Aves; order Pelecaniformes; family Threskiornithidae; genus Platalea; species Platalea leucorodia. The sequence goes on from NC_138841.1 coordinate 5,255,582, forward strand.
CCTCCCAAAATAGCCCTGGCTCGCTGGGCCGTGCGTTGTGGGATGCGTCCGGGATCGGCAGCCCCTGGAGCTGGGGTCTCCACGCTGCCCCGGGCGAGGGCTGCCGTGGTGGGGAGGAGAGGGCGGGTGCCGGGTGGGTAATACACATTTAAGGTGCGCTTCAGTGCCTGGAGGGCTGGAGGAAAGCCACGAGCTGCATTTTTATTTTTCTTCCTTGCCGCAGCAGCCGTGGGCAGCCCATGTCCTCGGAGCAAGCCAGGGGCCCAGCTCAGGATGGGAGTCCAACCCTGGAAAGAATGGAGATGGGGCAGAAAAGCAGCCTGGATGGATGGGATGGGCAGATGAAGGTGAGGATGAGGAGGGAGGGGCAGGCGAGGGAGCCGGGGCTCTCCTTCCAGCATGTGATTAGTTTTTCTTTAGTGTTGCTCAGTGTTTGATGGATGATGCTCGCTGGGAAACGCGCTGTAATTACTCAGCGGGACAGCAGGGGTTCATCAGCGGTGATCAATATTCGCAGCATCCATCACACCCGCGGGCAGCCCGACCCACTGTGCACCGACCCGCAGCCCCAAACGCCGTGTGCGTCCCCACAGACCCCAGCCCTTGGGTGCCATTTGGGGCGAAGCCGTGTAGACCCCCAGCCGTGTAGACCATGCACAGGGCTTGCAAGAACCAGCTAATGATGGTGCAGATGTTTTTGGCACGCGTTGGTGTGTGCGCGCACACGTACAGGTGTGTAAAAAGGGGAAACATTAAAATTTCCAGCACTCTTCTCTTTAACAAGCTGCATCCCTTTTTCTCCCAACACGTCACAGCTCCTCTCTGGAGCTTGCACCCAAGCCCAGGGGCTGGGAATGGGCATCTCCTGGCACCTCCCAGGGGAAAAGCACCCTGCAACGGCCGCACCATCAGCTCCCGGGCAGCATCGGCTGTGTGGGAAGTCGGCAAGGAGCCGGCTCCAAAATGCAGTTACTTCCTTCTCCCAAGTGTAGTTTCAGTGCCCTCGAGTCCGCAGTCCCCGATTGAGGGGTGCGCCGATGTAATGCTGATGTTAAACTGACACTGTCAAGTAATTGAAGGCCTGCATTTATTGCAGCCTGGTTTAAGAAAGGGAAAAGGGATTTTTTTTTTTTTTGCCCCTTATTTGTTTACTGCATCCTGTGGAAATGGTTATAAGTAATTTTTTTTTTTTTTTAGCGTAGACATTTGGCAGCGTTTGCAGGTCAGGAGCACTTCAGCGCCTGCCAAGCGGGAGGTGAGGCTGATGGCAAACACGGAGCTCGGGCCGCGCTCCCTGCCGAGGGAAATGCAAAAGGAGCGCGTGGCTGGGCCGAGGAAGGGGGTTGTGAAAAATCTCCACAACCAGCAGGTGTTTTCCTTAAGGAAAAGCCCGGAATTTGCTCCAATGGGAGCCTTTTTGATCATGGAAATAACTGTACTGTTTGGCATCCTTGCTGCAAGCAGGGCGATGCCTAGGTGACGCCGGGATGAGCCGGGGCGATGAATCCATCGGGATTCGGCTGCTTCTCTGTTCTGCTCCCGGCAGGAAACCTCCCTTCGCCCGCGGTCCTGACCCAGCAAGGAGAAGCCGAGGCTGTAGAACTTGTATTGGGATTTGGTGAGGTTTTCAGTGATGCACCAGAGTTACAGGGGTAACCAAACTGGGGGGGACAGACAGACAAAGGGAGGAAGGATGGACGGGCAGTGCTAGAAACCAGTGCCCCTTGCAGCTCTGGCATGGATGGGGAAACTGGATTTTCTCTCCAGTTTGTTGACTTCATTCTTGGCGCTGTCCTGATCAACTCCTCTCTTCCCATCCGTAAGCATTTTCTTACAAGAAGTCCTCCAGTAAAAAATTACAGAAAAAAACCCACCCAGCTCATTCTAAAAAGCACAATATTAAATTTTAAATCCTAATTTTCTGGCTAATCAGGTCCCTGGCTGGCTGGAGCGAACAACCAGCCCGTTGTATGAGACGACGAAAAGCAGCACTTTGATAACAGAGCAGCGAGCAGCTGCCGGTCTCCCCCACCGCCATCCCTCAGAGCGCGTGGGGGGGAAAAGAAAGAAAGGAACCAGAGTAAGACATTGTCGGTGGAGCGATAGCACTGGAAATAAATGTTGGAGCTTTGCCTGGGGATTTATGGAGACCGGTGGTCCGAGGCCATGGGGGCAGGCGGCGACGCATCCTGGAAACAGTCTATGGCAAATCTTTTGCCCCAGTCCTTATTTCGGCTGTGGGAGATTTTCTGCCCATCGGCCAGGTTCGATCGACCCTCGTTAGAGCAGAAGGAATTTCCCCCGCCCGCGGTACGGGTTGAACGGAGTCGGGCTCCGCTTTGCAGGGCGACGGAGCCGCGCAGCCCCACGAGCTGCAGCACCGTGACCGCGGCGCTAAGCCACGGAGCCCCTGCGGCTACAGCACCCGCTGGGCGCTTCCGCGGGCATTTCCACGGGCGCCGAGAGCTCCTCGCGTCAGGGAAAAGCTGGGATGGCTGCTAACGCCGCCGAGCTGTCCTGGGAGCTTCTGTGGGGATGCTGGTGAAGAATTTCCATCGTAGCTCATGTGTTTTAACTCTGCCTGTTTACTTCGACACTGATCAGCAAAGGCATGAAATCGTCATGCTAATGCATTTTAATTAGTCCATTAGCATTGCTAAATTTAATAAATTTTGCAGGCAGACGTGCTTGCTGAAGCGTGAATTTTCATTTCTCATTCTTGGTTGGGGCTGTGCAAAATTATTTCTTCTGCCTTCCGAGGAAATTTTAAGCTGCTTCTCGTCGCCCGACCCCAGCTCCTTCTGCAGGACCCCGCTCCCTCGGCCGCGGGGAGCCCGGGGGGCTGCACCGAGCGAGGGCCAAGGCTTGGGGAAGAGGCTCCGCGGGGACGGGGTAGGTAATTAAGTGGGGTGGTGGGTGGTAGGAAAAGGATATTTAGACTTTGGAGGGCATCAGCTGATTTAGAAGCCTTGTCCCTATCTCCAGGTGAATTTAAATTAAAGGGAACAGTGTAAGGAGCGGGAAGAGGAATCGGAGCAGACCTGTCTGATCCCAGCCGCCGGCTGCGGCCGAGGCTCCGGGGAGCCGGAGGAGCTGCGGGAGCAGCGGGCACAGCCAGGGAGGAGGCAGGGGAGCATCAACCCGGCCCGAAGGCTGCAAAAAGCAGAGGTCCAGGCACCCATCCCGCGGTTCCAGGATGCTCCAGGCGTCCCCTCGCCACCTTCCTGGCAGCCTTGTGAGCTGTTGCACTACAATTTTAATGCCCTAGTGTTTTAAAGCAAAAACAAGCTCCCTATCACCATTCCTACCCTGTCCCCGAGGGCAGCTGATTTGATGGGGGGGGGGGGGAAAGCCAACTCATTTCCCAAGACCCCGCACCCTTGGCTGTCACCTGCTGTGGCATCCGCAGGGCCTCGGGTGCTTCCTCCCCTTGCTGCGACCCCCCGACCGGTGCTGGGATTTCGTGAGGTGTTTTGGAGACTGGAAAGGAGAAGAAAAAAAAAAAAAAAAAAGAGGAAAAAAATCAGGTAAGTCACTGTCAGGAGTTCAAGCCTTTAAACCTTAAAAGTTGAAGACCTGTAACTAGGAAGGTTTTATGGTGCACAGGGTTCCCCGGCTCAGGGAGAGCTGCAGCTGTAGGTGAAGGTATTAAACAGGGAGCTCTTCACTTTTCCCCCCGTGATTTCCACCTCTTGCCAGGAACGGGGAGACGGAGGATTTCGCAACAAGCAGCGATGCTGGGAAGCTGCGTCTCCAGAGGAAAGCACCGAAAACCAGCAGCCGCAGACCTGCCTCAGCCCAGCCGTTGCCATTAACTTCCCTGCTGGCATTTTGGGATGAAATTGTTAGATATTAATAAACTAGCTTCCCCCTCCCACCCCATCTTTTCCTCTTTTAGCAAATGAAATGAGGACTTACTGAACGACTCCATGGCTAAAAGGTTTCCATGACAATGGCATCCTCCAGCTGCAGCACGGTGCCCGCCCCGGCGCTCGCCCCCGGCCCGAAATGGGGGAGAGGAGGGAGCGCAAGGGGCGACGCCGATAAATTCAGTCCGCGGTGGGGCAAAGAGGGTGCCTTGGCGATGGGGGGGCAGCCCAAAGGGGCATGAAGTGAGTTGGGTGGGGTCTCAGCGCAGGTTTTTGGGTGGGCTGTCTGTGATGGGGGGGGTCCCCATTGGCCTCGCCCCCAGCCCCTCGCTGAGCGGCGCCAGGAGGCCAGGTCCCAACAAGCCCATCGAGGTAATCGGGCTGAGCCACGATTCGCGGCTTGGAGACTGAGTGCAGCGGATGGGGCAGGGGTTTGGGGGCTTTGGAGCTCTTGGAGGGGGCCAATTTCTGGCCCCCCTCCCCCCCCCCAGATAAACCAGCGCTTTTCACAGCTGTGTAACAAATCCGACTTTTATTCCCTCGCACCACGGACACCTCGAGGCCGCTGGCTTTGCCTCTCCCCTCGCCGGCCCCTTGCAGAGGGCACCCAGCCGTGCCCACGGGGGCGAGACGCCCTGCGACCCCCCCGCTGCAGCAGGACTGCCCCCAGGTACCCGCAGCGGCCCCGTCCCCGGGACCCCCACCTGCAGCTCCCCGCACCCCGACAGGCGGCCAAATGTGGGCCCGGCGCTGCCGCCGCTCAACTGCTGCAGAACTCAGGACCTGCAGATGGGTGCAGAGGAAGTCGGAGCTGGAAACCGGGACCTCAATGGCCTCTTCTTCCTCCTCAGCCCGGTGGCCCTGGGGGACCCTCCACAGGCATGGGGTGACCAGGAGCCCGGTGACCCTGCCAGCCACCCTGCCCTCATTGCAACTCCCCAGCACCCGGCGCCCGCCGGTGACTGTCCCCGAGGTGGCTGGTCCCTCCGCTGGCCAGGGCACCCGGGGGGGGTCAAGGCCATCGCATGGCGGCACCGAGCAAACCCTGCTCCCTGCCAGGGCTCATCCTGCCGGCTCCAGAGCGAGCCCCCTTGTCCTCACGTGCCGGCCGCTGTCAGGACACCTGCGGGAAAAATATTGGGAGAATATTTCATGGGTGCCGAGTGGTGCTGCGGGCTCGGGGGGAGCCGGGGCCGCGCCGGGGCAGGGGGGTCCCAGCGCACACAACTGGGGGGTGCGGGGGGGGGCACTGGACCCTCTGCCTCACCCTGCCCCTGATAAACCACCCTCGCACTGACATGTCCCCCCCCAAAGGCTCCCCTCTCGGGGCTCCAGCATCCCGGCCCCTTCCCCGCTCCCCCCACCTTGCACCCGGCCCTGCCTCAGTTTCCCCCCAGGAGGTGGGGGCAGGGACACAGGGGATGGCGGGGGACAGGACTTACCGTGATGGTTTTTATTCGTCCCAGTTGTCTCGTGCAGCTCCAGCCGGAGCCGTTTCGGAGCAGAGCGCACTGCTCCCCCTCCTCACACGGCTCCATCCCGCACCACTGCCGGCTGGCAACGAGCCGGGCTGCCGGGGGCGCAGGGAGACGGGGACGGGGATATTTGGCAGGGTGGAGGTGTGTGGAGAGGTGGAGGTGGAAGGGGAAATGGAGGGAGGGGTGGGCGGATGGAGGGACGGACAGGGGGATGGAGGGAGGGGTGGGCGGATGGAGGGACGGACAGGGGGATGGAGGGAAGGATGGAGGGAGAGAGGGCAGGGCGATGGATGAGTGGACGGAGGGAGGGATGTGTAGATGACCGGAGGGATACGTGTGTGGATGGAGGGAGGGATGAGTGGATGGACAGGGGAATGGGTGGAAGGACAGAGGGATGAACGGGAGGGGAACGGACAGATGAAGGGATGGGCAGAGGGATGGATGAGGGATGGAGGGAAGAAGCACATGAGCTCAGCCAGCACAGGACCAATTTGGGGACCACAAAAAGAGAAGCGCACAGGGGACCGTGGTCAAATTATAGGGAGAAAGTGGAGGAGGGAGATGGAGAGGGCGGGTTGGGGGGGCAAAGGGACAGAGAAGGGGCTGTGAGGGCCGGACAGCCACCGACTCGCGGCCAGAGCACCCAGCGGCCCCACGGCACCAGCCAGGACCCGTGCCTCCAGCCATGGGCCCTTGCACACCCCCCTCCCATGGGTCCCCACCGAGCAGCACCGACCGCCCCGGGGCTGCCGTTACCGTCCACGCAGGCCGGCTTGGCCCGGGCAGTGCCGGCGGCTTGGCCGCGGCGGCAGGCGCAGCGTGCCGTCTGCCGGGCGATCGTCTGCCGTGGGTGGCTCAGGTCCCGGTCCAGCGCCGTGATCTCGCACGTCCCCACCTCCAGCTCCTGCCCTGCAAGGGGACGGGTGCGAGGGGGCACCTACAGCGCTGAGCCCAACTGGGGGGGCTGGAACGACCCCTCCGGGGCCGGGGCTCACCCATCCCCTGCACCGCGACGTGCTGCTGCTTCACCCAGGGCTGGAAAACCCTCTCCCCTCCCAGCCTGGCCAGGAGGGTTTGTAATTTAATGGCAAAGCCCAGAAATCAGGAGGGAAAACCCCAAATGAACCCGGTTTGGGTGAAATTTTCCAGCAAAATCAATCTCAGTTAATTTGGGGCTAGATGGAACGGGCTGCGCAATGCAAAGGAGACGCCATGTGTCATCTCCGGGTCGGTTGACCCCCTCCTCAGCGAACTTTTGGGTTATTTTCTTTCTGCTTTTAAACTGATTTTTATGCACAAAACGCTGCTCTCAAACCTTGAGTTCGAAAACAGCCCCGGCCTCGTGGGGAGACGGGACCAAGGATGGGAGCGGGGTGGGATGGGAGCTGCTGGGTCAGGAACAGTCACAGCCCCCCCGTCACCCACCTCTCGGGGCTGGGGCAATCCTGCCCACGGCTCAGCACCCTCCTGCCTGCGCGGGAGTGGATTTAAACCACTTTTCTCCCGTTTTCCCAGTCCTGCTGGGACACTGGGGACCATGGCTGCACATGGGACGGTTCAAAGGCAGCGAGCTTCAGCCGGGTTGGAGGGAAGGGCGGCGTTTTGTGGGGTTTGGGGTGCTTTTATTGGGGTTTCTCTCTCTGGTGCATGGAGCAGCACCCTCCCGCAGGGCCAGTGGCAGCCCCAAGGGTCCCACGGCTCGGGGTGGGTGCGATGGCGGGGGTCCCTGCCCTGTGTCCCCAGTCTCCCGTCCCCCCAGTCTCCCATCCCCCCATCCCGTCTGGGGGCACGTCCATCCCTCCCGGGGTGACAACTGGGGGGTGAGGACCTTGCAGGGAGCGGGGAGCTCAGCGCCCCCCCAGCCCAGCTCAGCCTCCCCAGGAGCTCCCATCTGCAGCCCCCTGCCCAGTCCCCCCCCTGCAAAGAGCCGAATATCCCCCCCCCCCCCCCCCCCCCCCCCCAGTACCCCGGGGGAGGATGCTCAGCCCGCGGGGAAGTTTGTGCCCCGCTCCGCACGCTGCTAACGGGGTGCGGACCCCCGGAGGGGTCCCCTGGGGCGGGGGGGGGCCGGGGAGGTGCCGGGGGCGGCGGCGTTACCTGCTCGGGAGAGGAGCCGGGGGGGGGAGGAGGAGGAGGAGGAGGAGGAGGAGGAGGCAGCAAACGATCGCGGCGGCGGAGCGCTCCTTCCAGGCGGCCGGCATCCTGCGCTGCGGCCCGCCCGCCCCCGCACCGGCCCCGCACCGGCCCCGCACCGGCCCCGCACCGGCCCCGGGGCCGCGGCGGCCGGGCGGGAGGAGAGGGAGGAGCCCCCCACCTCCGTGCACCCCCAGCGCAGGGGAGAAGGTGCAGCCTCCCCGCTTCTGTGCAGGGGTGCCCCCACGCCCCCGGTGCAGGACCCGACCCCCCCCGGTGCAGGACCCGGCCCCCCCCCCCCCGTGCAGGACCCGGTTCCCCCCCCCGGTGCAGATCTCCCTCCCCATCCCGGGGAGGTGCCCCCCCCCCCCCCCCCCCCCCGCCACAGTGCAGCTCTCAGCCCGTGGTGGGGATCCCGCCTTGTCCTCAGCCCCCAGCCCCTCTCTATTCCCAGTGCCCCCCACCCCATCCCAGGCCTCATCCCCATCCTCGTCCCCAGCCCCTATCTCTGTCCCCATCCCAGGCCTCATCCCCATCCCAGTCCCCATCTCACTCCATCCCCAGTCCCCATTTCTATCCCGACCCCCCCCGTGGCTCCCCCTCGGTGGGAGCCCCCCCGCCCCAGGCCCAGGGGCACTGGGGATGCTCCAGCCCCTGCTGCGGGGCTGGGGGTGGGAGAGGCAGCGCAGCCCCCCCAGAGCCCAGAAAAAGGGAAGAAAACGGAGCCAGCATCCCCTTGTCCTCGAGCGCCCGGTGGCACGGCCGTCCCCAGGAGCCAAGGTCGCTGCTTGATCTCTCCCTTCTCCCCATCCCCTGGGAGAAGGGGACAGGACCCACTTCCAGGTGCTCGGTTTGGCCCTTTCCACCTCCTGGGAAGAAACCCTAAAAATCTCAAGCTGTTGGAAAACTTTTTCCCCCTCCCAAAAAGGCTCAGAAGGATCCAGTAACCGGCCGGCCCCGGCAGCGTGTGCCGGGAGGAGCGAGGCGGGGTGGGCTGGGGGGACGAGGCTCTGGCAGGGCTGGTGCACGCCGCGTTTGCCAGGGAAGCCCATCGGCCAGACGAACCTCCCCGGGTGGGCTCTGGGCCCGGGAAGGGGCCGGGAGGAGACGCAGCGGGGCTCCTGGGATTTTTAAGCCACTTGGAAAGCCCTCTCCAGCTCCGGGCTGGCTGCAGCCCCGCTCCCAGCAGGACCATTTGGCTCGCCCGGTTTGAAACCATGGGAGGGACAGGAGCCACTGTCCTGTGTCCCCGGCTCCACTCGGAGCCGGACATGGGCTTGGGATTGGGAGCCCTTCCTCCTCCTCTTCTTCCTCCTCCTCCAGCCCATCAGCTTCTCTTCAAGGCTCTTTTCCATCTCTCATCCCATGTGGCCCATGTCTGAAAGCGGCCCCGGTCTCACCGCGAGGGCTGCCTCTCTCCTCCACCCTCCTCTTGGTTTTATTTTGTCCTCGGGACGTATCTCGGCCCACTTGCCTGCAACAGAAGAATCCCTCAGGGCTCCGTCACTGCAGCTCCTCAGGCTCCACGCTGTAATAAAACCCCGGTCGCATCCAACCGAAAAAGGACTGCGGATACGGTCACTGTTTATCGTCACGAATGGGGTGGCACGGGGATGTAGTGCAATTTTTCCCTGTCAATTCCATAAAGGCTTCGTTTGGGAGAGAAAAAAATATGCTGAAAATTCGCTCTTGGGTTATCAGGCCCCACGAAACCCTCCCGAGGTGTTTACAGCCCTCGAACACCCCAGCTTTGCTGCAGAGAAGAGCAGAAAAGCCGCTGCCGCCAGCCCCGGGACCAGGAGAATTCGCTCCTGTTAACGCTTGAAAGTGTTTTATTTCGCGAGGCTGCGCTGGCAGCGGGGGACGGGAGAGGGGCTGCACCCTGCCGGGACGCAGGTGAGCGGGTGGGGACACGCCAGGACACGGGCGCTCGACCCGGCCACCGCAGCGGTGGCGGCTGGCCCTGGTGACGCCGGGGACCCGCTCCCTCCCAGCCAGGCTCTGGGTTGCTCATCCGCAGCCCGGGACGGAGGCAGCCGTGTTTCGATCGCTGGACCACAAATGGATGCAACATCGCGGTGCAAACCCACGGTGCTGCGTTAATAACAATAATTAAAGGAGAAATAACGAGCGGCAGTGCAGCCTGGCCACCCTCCAGTGCCACCGGCCACAGGGACGCCCCGCTCCCCTCCCCGCAGGGACCAGACCTTTCATCCGGAGCCACGCCGGCGTTCCCAGGCTGGGAGGAGAAATCCCGCTCGGGCAGGATGCGGCCTCATCCTGGGTTGCCCTGGGACAGGGATGCTCAGCACCTTGCAGGATCGGGGGTACGGTCACCCCCTGGCTGTAACAGCCTCGGTTTCCAAAGGACAAAGGGCACTCACTCCGAAAAGGGTGCTGAGCCTGCAGCAGGATCCGGCCCGGTCAGAGAAGACAAGTCTGAAACCTGGAGCAGCTCCCGCCAGCGTTGAGGCCAGAAACAACGCTGATGGGCTCCCCTGCACGGCCGGGCCGAAGGCTCCCCGCCTGAGCCTCTCCGCAAAGCGGGGCGCAGGAGCGGGGCGCAGGAGGTGCCCGGGCCCGTGGGGGACAAACCCTGGGTGGGGACGGGGGCTGCGCAGCCCCGGTGGGACCCGGGGGAAGGAGCTGGAGAGCCAGCCCTTCGCCATCGATGATAACAAAGCCTGGGCACCAAATGCAGGTAATTAGCCTCACCCAGCAGTAATTATATTTGTTCCGCTCCATTGAACTTTAAAAAGTAATTAATAGGGGATAGGAGGCAACTGGGAGGGGTAAAGGTTTCCCTCCCATAAAAGGCTGATCCTCCCATAAGCTGCTCTGACCAACAGCAAACTCGGATGCCACCACCGCGTCCCCCAGCAAGATACAGAGGAGAACCCTCCCCCCTCCTTTTACAGCTGGGGAAACTGAGGCACACGGTGGGTAGGCGACGTGCCCCAAGCCCCTCGTGAGGCCGAACAAGGACTCACCGCCCCCAGCCCCACCGCAAACACTTGCCAGACCACACAGTTCAGTTGTTGGTTTGGGGTTTTGTTGCTTTTTTTCTTTTTTTTGTTTTTAATTCATGTTAAACTGAGGACCACCAGGTCTGCCTCTCAGAGAAAACAACAAAAGGCACACACAAAAATAAAGTAGAAATCCAAATGCCTGAGAAAAACAACTCCAGGTTAGGAAAGCGATTTCTTGAGACACTGTTTGGAGTTTTATTGGCAACAAGGCTCCGCGTTTCACATGCTTGGCCCCGGCCTCATGGCCTGCTGCCTTTTCCCACCGGGAACAGCAACGGAAAGCGGAGGGACCGGGAACCTCCGCGCCCTGCCAAGGTAGCCCACGTCGCCCCGCGGGAGTGCCGGGAGAAGCCCGGGCTGGCCCGGACCTGTGCCCCCACGCCCTCTCACATCCAGCCCTTGGCACGAGGTGGACGGTGCTTGCCCGCGGGAAGAAAACAGCCCGTTAAACCATTCGCGATTGGGTTGATTTAAAAGCAGACGGCGGCGAGGCCAGCCCGGTCCTCGCCGGCCCTGCGGGAGAAGCCCCGGGGAGGATGTGTCCGCAGGGCCGGGGAGCACTGGGGGCAGCCGGTGCCGGATCCGGGATCATTCCTCCCCGGAGTGTCCCACCGGCGGCACCGGCACGGCTGTGCCCTGCAGCGCTCCGAGGGGCACATGCCAGCAGCCGATGAGCCCCGATACCCTGTTTCCTCGACACGGCTCTTCCCTGCTTCCCACTGGGAGCTCCCATCCCCTTTAAACGCCTGAATCCTCTTTGTAGGGGAAGCCTTGAGATCCGTATTCCTATTGCACCTCTTCCTGGCAGATCCAACACTGCAAAACCACGCTGGGGCAGAAATACCTGCAGCTCCGAAATGCCCCCCACCTCTGGAGGGGTCCAAAGCCCTGCGATGCCATACCCAGGCAGCCTTCCCAGGTGTGGAGAGGATGGGGAGAACAAGGGGTGCACGTTATAAATATAAAATCATTATCTGCTACAAACAGAAGACGTATATTGTACATCTTTGACCCATATACACAAGAACACAATATACACAGAACGCCTCGGAGGAGCGGGGGGCTTTGCAAGGGGGTTTCGGGAGGTGCTGCTCCCCTGCCAGCCCGCCCCGCGCCTCCCCACCACGCCGGAGGGGGCCGTACCGACAGCACATCAGCCACCAAAAGTCCCGTCAAGCTGGCGTGCGTGGATGGAGTTGGTCCCCCCTGCGCCGTGCCCGCCCCGTGCCCTGGGGGAGAGGGAGGTGAAGAGGATGGAGAGAAGGAGAGAGGGCAGGTGCGAGGGGCTCTCTCGTGAACCCACAAAGTGCTTGGGGTCTCTGGACACTCGGAGCGAAGCTAGGCCCTGAGAGAAACTTCTTGCCCTGCCGCCCTCGGGGGGAAGGATTTTTCCAGCCAGGCGGGTCTCTGATAAGGCATTTTCGTCTGGGAGTTGGAGTGAACGGTGTCGAAGAGAGGAGGGGAGCAGATGGGGCAGCGCACGTGGTGGCAGGTTAACACGAGGCAGCGAAGCCAAGGTGGTCCCAGCCGGAGAAGCCCAGGGCAAGGGGTGGAGAGGACAGCAGGGCTTCATCCTCAGCTCAGTTCATCTGTAACGCTGCCCCCCCCCAGCCCCTTCATGCCTCTCTCCCTGGCTCGAGCCACCGGCACGGCGTGAAATACTGACGGTCGTTGGAGTGGCACATCCAGGCGCATGGAGTGGCAGACAGGCACACGTTAAGAGTTAAGACAAGAGTCAATGTGAGCTTTGTACAGCGAGGAGCAGCTCCCAGCCGGAGTGTCCGAGGACTTGGGACGACAAAAATGCCACAGTGATCAGATCGGGCCAGGACGAGGGGGTGGGCGTGGGGGAGAGGAGGGAGTCGAGTCCTGGCACCTATCGGCGGTAATGATTGGGGGCATCTGCAAACATGTACTTGAGTCTGTAGGCTTCGGCGAGCAGGAGTCCGATCTCTTCGTTACCCCAGTGTATTGTGGGCAGGTTTTGTAACAACATTAGAAGGCCCTGAAAGAGGGGAAGGTGTTTAGTTTGGGGGAGCTGAAGTACAGCTTCAGAGCAGGGTGGCACGACCAGAGGCAGCAGCACTCAATCACTTTTGCTCACCACACTCGCAGGTCTGAAAGGCTCAGAGACAGAATTAAGTTGTGCTCATGTCTAGATCCAAATCGGCGAAGCACCTCAGATGCCCAAAAACCCCTTGAGATAAAGGGTGCTACCACAGCTGGACACCCGAAGGCAAACACAAAGGGACTTACCATGATCAAAGCTTGAGCCCAGGGAAGAGCTGGAATTTGATGTTTGAACCCTCCAACAGCTCAGTTCTTTATCCTGAGCGCTGAGGCTCAGAAGTTACTTTTAAGCAAAGATCCTGAGACTGGCTGATCTTGGAGCCAGCTTTGAGATGGCTGACTGTGTCCACGCTGGGCTCCCAACCAGAGCAATTCCCTCCCCTCTACCCCAGGGAATCACCCCCAGCCCCAGGGACTTACTTGGAAGTCTTCCTCATCTAGGATCTCCTTCCGCCACTTGATCAAGAAGGCGGCGCAGACGTACAGGTGGAAATGTGAGAATCCTTCTGGCTCCGACTGCGGACAGCAAAACTCTGGGTCAGCTCCTGCAGCTCAGCTGGAGCACGACTTCCCTGGGCACAGATGTCCTGCTGGGCCACCCATCACCCAGCTGGCTACAAATGTCCCGGGGCCACACTGCTTCGCTTCCCTCATCTTCCCAGCTGCACAGTGCTGCTCCGGCCCCCCGTGTGCAGGGAATTGGCCCCACAGTGACCAGCCAAGCAGGGAAGGCAGCGGGAGCCTGCGTACCTGGTAGGTGTCCCAGAGGCGGATGGTGCAGCGAAGAGGCAGCTCCCTCATAAGCAGATTGTTCATCCAGCGAAAGGCAAACTGCAGGTATTCAACCTCGTACTTCCTAAAGTGATTATGTACCTGCTCTGAAACAGCACATTTCACTTACATACCTGGGGACCACAGTGCCCCAGCTCCCGCACAAGGCACTGCCCCCAACACACTGCTTTCATGCACTTCCAGGCTGAGACCTTGCTCTCCCAAATGCCTCCGCTCCTCACCCTGTGCTACCTAGCCAGAAAAGCCCTGACCCCAGCACGTTTCTGGCTGACCCTACCCTGCCCTGCTTCTATATGTGCTGTAGGCAAGTGTCTACCCCTGCCCCAAGGGTACTACTTGCAAAGGAGGCCCGCCGCTGTTGGGACCTGCTCAGATCCCCTTGTCACCTACCATCGATCCGGCTGACTAGCTCCTCCAGGGCTTTGACTTTCTTCTGGATCCCCGGCTGTGCAAAGGTGTAGTTATCCTGTAGGAAGAGGCCGTGAGTCAGAAGCAGCAGCTCTAACAGCAGCTAGAAATGACCAAAACCAGATCCCCAGCTTCGCAGGGAGCTGAGATCACCATGAGCCAAGCAGATGTGGCTCTTGAGCACCAGGATCACCTGCCTGCTGTGAAGTCCCTAGTCAGGACAGTGCCGGTTGGACAGCTGCAGCATCTTATTTCCCCAGGATTTTACCCACAGATTTGCTCAGTGAAGTAGCAAAATCTCCCTAATGCTAGGACATGCAGAGCGCTCACCCAAACACAGAGAGAAGATGACTGCACTGCTACGCCAGCCAGGGGAGAGAAACCTCCGCGGCCCCAGAGGAGGCTCACCTGTATCCCGTCCAGCAGCTTGCTCATGCACCAGAAGCTATCGGCTTCGATGCTCCGTAAAACATCCTGCGACAGGTTTGTCACATCAAAGTTCTCCACATCCTCCTCTGCAAAACAGAGAGGGAAGAGCATCAGGAAGACGGGGGACACCAGGCAGCTCTCGGGACACACCGAGGGGCTTTATCAAGCCAAGGCAGGGCAAGAGGCACTACAAGGCTCCCTGCAGGATGTGAGCGGCCTGCCTGGCACAGAGCACAGCACCCATGCACTCCTTCTCCAGCCGAGGCGAAGGGCTGAAGGACCCCAAAAGACTCAGCGGCCATGATCTGAACCCAGCCCAGCTACCCAGTGGATGGCAGGAGGGATCCCCCAGCGCCGCCCCTGTTGTCCCTCTGGGGCGAGGGATGTGCATGGACAAAGCCCCTGGCACGTGGGACCCCTCTTGCTGGAGCGCATCCCGCCCTGGGTGACGGCAGGTCTCTGCCAGCTGGCAGCACCACAGGGAGAACCAGGAGAGGTGAATCCCTCGATGCAGCCAGAAACTAGGGAAGCAAAGGCTGCCTTTGGCCTGGGGCAGCACAAGGCAGCTCAGTTCCCACTCCCAGTCGGATTCATCAGCACCATCCCAGGATTGAAGCACAACAGAGGCACCCAAAAAGCGGCTGCCAACTCTGCGGACCCATGAAGAAGAACTGCCAAAGCCTCAGAAACCTCTACAGGAGAGCAGGACTCCTGGGCACAGTTGCAAGGACCCAAAAGCACACAAACATCTTCCTGGAGAGCAAAAGGCTCCAAGTTAAATCCAGCACAGAGCCTGACAGCAGGGCCATGTGGCAAACAGACTGCTCAGCTTCACAGAGCCTCTCCTCCTTGAGCCCGGCTGATGGGAGAGCTGCAGCAAACAGCAGCAGCCCCATGCACGGAAGAGCCTTGCTGGGGGGGAAGCAGAGATTTGTGCAAGCTTGTTTTTCAAACCCAGTGAACTGGGGGTCTGAGAGCACAAGGGTTACTGGCAGCTCTGTCCCCAAAGCCTACTCACAGAGTGCAAAAGGCTGCCTTCGCTTTTAAATGGGGTTATGAACCCCCAGGAAGGGCAAGGGAGAGATCAGATGCCTCAAGGGTGGGATGGCAGCGATGCTGGCTGAGTTTGGAGCAGAGATGACCTGCTCCAGGCCAGGCTCACCATAACCTGGAGGCTGTAGAGGGCAACAGGCATGGGAAGGCAGTGGAAGCTAGGGAGGAGGCAGTCAGGAGACACAAGTCTGGCCCTCCTGGCTCAGCCGACTCAGCAGCTCCCTCCCTTCCTCCTCGGGAGCAGAGCGCCCGTCATGCTGCTGATGGAAGCCTCGGAGGGAGCTGTCATGCTGCTAAATCGGATCAACAGATGCCAGGGCTAAACTGGCCCATTTCCAAACCCAGAGGCTTGGAAATCTGAACAAGCATCTTTGATCTTGCTTGGAAAAGAGCAAGAGAGGGAGAGGACTGGGCTTGGGGCTGGAGCTGGGCCACCCTCTTGGCTCAGATATGCCGCAGGACAGCTGTCGCAGGTCGGCAGCACTGTGAAAACCGACGCTCACAGATCCTGCCCGCAGGAGGATGCTAAGTGCGGAGCCAGCGACTCCAATGCTGCTCCCACTTCTGCTCCTCCCCTGGGGCAGAGCTCAGCTCCAGAGCAAACTGCCACCCAGAGCTTTAGGGACAAGCAAGGGCTTAACCCTGCATTAATCTGGCAATCTTGTACCGCAGAAAGAGCAGCAAAGCTGTTTTCCAGCTGCAGGTCATAATCCAGAACTATCACTCTTCTGCTGGCTTCTCCACAGCCACTCTCAAATATTCCAGGTAATAAGAAAGGTAGGCAATATCTGTTTAATACCCATGTCCTTCCCTAGATAACTTCCCCCACAGAGGATGGGCAGGCAAAGGAGTGGGACAAGGCCACACACGTACGGCCAGGACTGGTGGGAGAGGCAGGCTGAGCCACACAGGAACGAGCCTCATGCAGAAGACCTCCCAGTGCAGCACCAGGCATGAGGACCACGATGGAGAAGGGGATGTGGTGACCCATGCAGGTGATGGGGAACACCCTGCTGCTTGCACCGGTAAGGGGACAAGAGCAGCAACCCTGCCACCACCCCGGTGTCAATGCAAAACCGTGGTAGGAGACCCCCAACATGAGCCAACACAAGGAGCTTTGAAAAAAAACCCCAAGTCTCTGGAGTGTGTGGCTCAGCACAAACATCTGCTCAGCAGCACCACAGAAGAGACCCCGTGGAAAGGAGTGAGGTATTCAACATATGGCTCTGACAGGGACTGAAAGGGTGCCAGCGGCACGGTGACAGCCGCCTGTGGCTGGGCTGGAGGCAGCCGGGACACCGCTGCCAGTGCCACAGGGTGCCCAAGGGCAGCTGGGGCTTGGGGAAAGCAAAGCTCCTGTGAGTGACATTTTGACAGGACTCAGGGCTGACACAGGAAAAGGGACATCACAGTCCCACTTGAACCCCTGCCTCAAATGCCAGGCAGGGCACAGCTTGCAGCATATTAGAAGAGCCAGGGCTCCAGCCTCCCACATCCCTGCTTTCCGTAGGGGAGCTTTAATGACTCCCCGTATTCTGGCAGCTGGGCCTCGGTGTAGGACTAGATGCCTGGAGAGCAGTTAAACCCAGTCTCAGCTCACAGCTCTGCATAGTAATGGGCAAGTCTGCACCGCATGCAGTGAGCAACAGGCCCAGGGCACAACTGGAGTTCAGAACAGGGCTGATGTTACAGCCTGAGCTGGGTCAGTCACAGTGTGAATAGTGACACCCAGGGAGAAGGCTCCCCTTCTCTTCATCCAAGCTCCACTTCTGCTCCTGCCCACAGGGAAAGAGAGTCTTCATTTAACCGTCATTAGGATTTAGTAACAAAGAGCAATACTTCCCATGGCACTGCTCCCCTCTATGGACTTGGTGAAATGCCGAACAGGTCCCAAAGCCAGGACAATCCCTTAAGCCAGGCCTTGAATTGGGGATGGAAGTGGCCTTGTATGCCGAGATGGGCAGACAGCACTGGGGGCGGGTGCAGGGGCCAGCACTGATGCTACCTGTGGATGCTGAACTCATTTCTGCGCTCTGCCACTGCCATTTTAAATGCAAACAAAAGCCATGAGAGCTGGGAGTGGCTCAATGCAGCAGGAGGGGCTGCAGGACCGGAGCTGGGAGGCAGTTTTAGCAGGACTGACACCTCGGCATCCCTGTGCTTGCTGGGACCTCTCTGATCACCTGGAAAAAGGGGCACGTGGTTTCCTCTGGCAGGTGTTGAGGTACCATCTCTTGCCCCAATTCCTCGGATGCCAGACTGCCTCTCTCCCTCCTCACCGCTCAAGCTCTGCCTCCCCAGCGGCACTGGCAGCCTGCGCCCATCGCGTCTGGAGGGCAGCAACAGCAGGCTCAGCTGCTCCTGCAGCCTCAACACCTCCCTCGAGCTCTTCCTCATGGCAGCACCAGCTGAAAACAAGCAGTGCTCAGCAATCTGCGGCAGAAGCCATCGATCAGCCGGGAGGAGGAATAGCTCCAGCTATGGAGCTGGCAGTGGCAGGGGCCCACAGGCAGCCGTGTTCGTGCAGAAGGCAGGTAGAGCATCACATGAGAAGGTGAGCCAGCTTGCCATGCTGGGGGAAAGGGGAAAACACAGCGGTTAAATCTATCCCATCTGCCAAGGGCTCACAGCTGCACAGCACCTGCAAGGAGCACATAGAGTTTCGCGTCCAGACTAGGTGCAAGTACAGGAAAAGCAACGGGTCCTGACTGGTGCTGGAGAAGCGGGCAGGGGAGTTCAGACACGGGGAGTGGGAGCTCTGGGGAAGAGCTGCTTCTCCCTGCTTCAGCCTAGGTGGTATTCTCTGAAGCTGGTCAAAGGGGTACACACAGTGGATTCAAGGCAATGCTCGGACAGAAGAGGGAAGCAATATCAATGGGACCCTTTCAGTGAGGCCAGGGAGACACAAGTTAATAATGGGGTCATCCAGTTCCCTAAGCATCCAAAAGAAATAGCTTCCTGCCAATGTTTTGCACTCACTGATCTGTCTGCCTCCTTCAGGACCTGGACAGGCATACACCCTTCCTCCCCACACCTTCTACAGAGAGGGTGGAAAGCCACCGAGTCAAAGACACAGCAGCAGGGCCCTGCTCCCAAATCCAGCCAAGCTGCTCCTGCTCCTGCTCCCAAATCCAGCCTACCCCGAGCTGTGTTTAATCCCTCTGCACACAAAGGCCTGGGAGTTTGCTGGGTTACTGCTGTCTGTTGGTTCATTGCTTGTGTCAACTTCAATGAAAGGAAGCTGCCAAATTGTTCCCTGAATGTGTTTGATAGGCTACAGACCATCCCCTACCCAAACCACCCACCTTTTCCCCGTGGACACGCTCTAGCCCTTGGCGGGAAGCCAGTCAAGCCCTCTTAAAGGATGTTTTAAGCCTTGGTCTAGTAACTGATGTATAATGGAGACACTATCAATCAGCTGATGAGCACCAAGGAGATTTTAATTTATCTGTACAAATGTTGATTTGTTGTCTGCGAATGCAATGCCTGCCCAAAGCACAGGACGATGGGTTAGAAGTCTGCAGTGAACTTGGAGGCGGGGACCAGCCTGTTATCAGAGGTGACTGCGATGTGAGAAGCCACTAGATTGAACAGTAGAAGACCAGGGTGTCAGCCTGGCCTTGTGCTGAACAGCTAACCAAAGTCAACAGCTTGTTAACTCCCACCTCCGCCTGTCAGCTCTGAATCACACACGCACACCACGGTCCCGGAGAGCTGCGACGGTCCTGCCGAGTCAGCTGCTGCCGGAGGCAGCCCTTCAAAGGCTCTAACACAAACATCCCAGGGAAGACGGTGGGCAGCTAAGTAGGAGCCAGCTGGCAGCACAGCCAGGAAAGTAGGGGCAGCAAACCCACGAGGTTTGAGGATGGAGCCAGTGCTGGTGCCAACTTCCCAGAGCCAGCTTTCAAGGAAAGGCGAGGGAAACTTTTTCGGGCCAATTGTACACACACTTTTGAATGTGGAAGTACCCTCAGATGACACACAGGTGTACGAGCCCTCAGCGGCTCTGTGGGCAGGGGCTGCCGGAGCCACACAGATTGTCCCCTTTCCCAAGGGGGATACAGCTCGAAGAATTTCCTTTGAACAAGAGATTCCCCGTGGAAAGGTGAGTTTTCCCTTGGCACGTGCTGTGCAAGGATTACCAAACTGTGCGAGGCCTCTTTTGGCTCTCCTGCTGCAAGGACTCGGGTGCAGCGCAGACCTGGCTGATCCAGGGATCCTGAGAGTTAGTGATCCAACACGGAGAGCCTCCAGACCTGCCCTGCCCAGCACCAGCTCTTCAGGGCCTGTCAGCAAAGGCAGCTGTAGAGAAGAAGCTGCTCCAAGCCAGCGACTTAAATCCTGTTGCAAAAGGGGTTACAGGACACTGAGCACTGCCAGTTCTTTCCCCACGTACATTCAAGGCAATTACTGATCCTGTCCTTAAACTCTGACTGCTGTGCAGCCGGACCAGGGAGCAGGTAGCCACCGAGACAGCTTGTGACCTAAAGGCCGGCTTCGAATCCCAGGCTCTGGGGACAGAAGGGGCTGCGTGATGTTGCTCAGCCAAATTCAGCTCAACAGGTCTCACGCAGAGGTTTGTGTTTTGTTTTGTTTTTTTCCCTCCAACACAAGTTTCAGAAATAGCTGGAAACAAGAAGGCTACATTCAAAGAGAAAGCTTCAGCTGGAGGAGAAAACAGCCCTGGAAGATGGTGAGCAGCACGGCTCCAGTAAGAGACAGAGAGGTCCGATACAGCGTGAACTCTGCAGCCACATGCAGAGAGTTGAGCCCCGACACCCAACGCAGTACAGAACTGCAAGAAGTCACACCAGGTACCCGCAGGCAGCTCTGGTGCTTCAGGCCAGCTCCCTTCTTGCACAGATAACTCGCTGTGTGCACAGCTCTGCTTCTAACCCTATAAATCAATCCTGAGCAACCGGCCTCTGCCAAGACTAAGTGCCACCGATGCCACTTGAGCAATAAGGCACGGGAGAAGCCACTCAAACAGAACCCACTCAGACCCGACTCCACAGGCTCTTGACCTCCCAGGAAAGGGAATTTACACCAGCTGGTAGCAGAGCCACAGTTTGTGCCTTCTCCTTCAGGCTGTAAGGAGCAACAGCTAGGGATCAATCCTGGCCACACTAGCTACCACAGGGGAAACCGAGGTGGCTTACCTCTTTGCAAGGTCCTCAGAAGAGGCAGATCAGTACTAGTTTACAAAGACCTTAGCTAGGTAGTGGAAGGCTTCCACTGACTTCAACAAGCTTTGGATCAGACCTTAAAAACATTTGTTCAACAGGATTTCTCTGTCACTAATACAGTTCTATAAATTCCTTTTTCCTTCTCTTTACAGTGAAAACTAAGAGCCTTTAGGCATAGGGATTACAGCATCCCGCATTAATGTCAACCCCAAAACACAGCTAGAGCTGCAGAAAGAATAAAAATGCTATAGGTGGAAATGACTTGATCTCGGGCTAAAAGCAACTGGCTGACAAGAAAGCCAAAAACAGCAGGGAGAAATCAATTTGCTTTCTGAAACTCTCAGCTTGAGAAACACACCTGTACTAGCAGCACCGGACAGGAATATTTATTTAAATAGTTTATTTTACATTCTCAGCAGGGTCTCTTTATACTTCACTCATTCCTCCTAGAACAAGAACTAGCTCCAAGCCCAAGCTTTGAGAGCAAGACTCTCCCCCAATCTCCCTCAGCACCTAAAAGACCCCTTTCTCCTCCAAGCTGTAAGGATGTTAAATACATTCAAATGCAAATCACCCTCAGCACTTCAACTTCCGTGGAGCTCAGCAAGGTTATGAAACTGAAGTCAATTCAACCAGGCAGCAAAGATACAGTAAGAGGTCAAGATGCCTCTCCAGCCTGGCACAGGCGCTGAAGGAAGAACACATCATCTCCTCTAGCAAGGCAAGCTTTTCTGATGCCAGCACTTCACACCATTTCAAACACCGTGGTTGAGAGGCAGCACCGTGCTTCAAACAGCAAATGTCACTTACCAACATACTCAGAGAGGAACACAACAAAGAACGGAGTGACCAGGTCATTGATTCCCTGTACATAGCCGCTGGCTGGGTGTCGAATGGCCCAGATAAACAGGATTCTTTCAAAGATCTAGGGAAGAATGAGGGAAAGCAGGTACCTGCATTAGCCGTGCACAAAGGAAAGGCAGAAAAGCATAACTGCTAAGCTTAGGGAGTGGAGACCATGCGCTGACAGGCTCTTCTGCAGCAACACAGGTAAGATAAGAAGCATAAAAGTCCTAGGAGAGACTCCTGTATGATCCACAGATCCCCCACACAGGCCAGCCCACACTTTACAGAACAAGGCAGCCTAGGCTCCCCATCAAAGCCTCTGCTTGAAGAAATGCAGACCCAACTTTTCATGATCCAGGTGCCTTAAGACCCTTCCACCCATAGGACAGGGCTGCTTATTAGCAGAGCAGCACGCCTTGCTGAACATCATGTGGAAAGCTAAGGCTGTTATCCGTTATCCGCACAGTACTCCCAGCAAAACATCACAGATGGGGATAGTTCCCAACAGAGCAGCCTCCCCCCAACAACCAATGTGTTATTTCCAGACTGCCCCAGCCCCAGGACACCAAGCGCTGACATACCACATACACGCGCTGAGCTTGTTTCCAAAGAGGACAGATGCCCAAACCTCCTGGCCACCTCTCAAACCCATCCCTACCTGGGTTTCTCACATACTGCTTCGCACAAAAGAGGTTTCGTAGCAGAACAGAACTGATGATCCGTTCTGGTTCAAGTGCCTTGAATTTGTCTCAAAGAAAAAGCTTCGGGTCTTTTACTAACTCTTGGCTACATCTCGCCACAAAAGAGCTGATCTCATAACCCCTAAGCTCCAAGTCTGATGTGTTTCAGAAACATGGGACAAGACCAAACAGTTTCAGCAGGTATTTGCATCAGGAGCTGTCAGCCAGGGAAGTTTCCCCGCGAAGCTAACGCACTAGTGGCAGCGCTGCTCTAACTCCACACACACCCCCCACGGCAAATGTGGGGCAGCAGCTTCACTCCCCCTTACCTCCTGGACGAGCGGCTGCTGGAAGAGGGGGATGAGAGGGTTGGTCCTTGGAATATCGATGTGGATCTGGAAGAGAGCGTGGGTTACACACACCAGCTGTGCTCTTCAGGGGCACAATAGCTCCTCACAGGCTAACAGAGGGGAATCCACCCCTGAGTGTCCCCCCAAGCGAGATCTGCACTTGCTGACAAGCGCAGCGAGGGCTACAGATGACAGCTGCACTGAGAAAATCATCTACGGTTTTATCTCCAGTCTCCTCTGCTCAGGTGTGGGCAGGTGGCCAGAGCTGGGAAAGAGCTGGGGTCTGAAATCGAGTTATCAGATCAATTTAGGGAAGGCTTAAACTAATACCTGTAAGAAAACGGACAGAAGCATGGTGCCCCATCCCCAAGGAGAAGACTCCTAATAGCTACAGCTAGAGGAAGTCCTAGCATGACCCCAGCTGCAAGAGGAAGGAAAGGGATATACCAAGGCAGAAAGCCAGGCAACAGACAGAGGGCTTGTACCTGTCGGTAGGTGTCTTGATGGTGTTCCTCATTCCGGGAATCGTAATACTGCTGGATGAAGCCAAAGTACTCCTCCCGCTTACGCTGCAAAGTCAGCTTTCGCCGCTCCATGTTTGCGGGAAGATAACCCTGTGGCAGGAAAACCTGTGTCAGGGCAGATCCTCTTACCTCACCACAAACCATCCCCTGAAATCCTGCCAGACAGCTGTGCTCCCGGAAGCATCGGGCACAGAGACTCGGGAGATGGGGAAAGAGCTTTCATGGGGTTTGGCTTTCCCAGCCCCTGATGTGTTTACTCATCTTGAAGCGAGCCAACTTCATGGGGTTCAGTTTCCCAAAACAGCGAACCACGTATTCCCAGCACCAGTCTGGGCTTTGTGCTCAAAGAGGATGTAGCAGTTACACTCCCCAAGCAAAAAAAAAAACCCTACAGCTCACCTGTAGGGTGGGCACAGACACAACATGAGCAAACCTGCTTACGGGACACACGAGGGTCTAGGAGCACATGTCCCTGGCTTGGCACATTCCCCCCAAATTCCTGCGTCATAGCTCCAAGTACTCACTGAGAGGAGACGCCACGTCACGGGCCGGACCTCTCTGGGCACACCAGGCCAGCTGCATTTCCTCAGCTCATCTGCAAACGGACAGTGGTGGCAATGGATTAGATCCTAGGCACGTCCAGGCACCACTACACCTAGAAGGAGAGGAAAGCCCAGTCTGCTCCTGCAGGCTCTGGAGACACTGAGCCTCCAGGAAGGCTCCACGTTTGCAATGACTGGGGATGTGGGTCTGCAGCAGGGAGAACAGAGACGCTTTCAGCTCAGCCTGGCCACAGGACTGGCGGCTGCCGGAGCCTCAGTTCTCATGCAGAGCCCAATACCCCCAGTGATCACAACCATCATTTGCAAGATGGAGAAAGACTGGAAACAGAGAGGCAGCTGGTGGAGGACATAACCATCCGCCAGCAGAGCAGTTTGCACAACTATCCCACTGCAGGTAGTCATTTTATTCACCCTGGAGCAGACCCCATTGCAACCTGAAGCGGGCAGCAGGCACCCTCTGCCTCCCCCTTCCCACCCGCAGGCACCCCCATTTTGCCACACTCACCCAGGTCCGTGTTGTGGCTGGAAAGGAGCTGCCGAAACTTCTCCAGGCGGGTTTTCTCCCTCACTGTCATGGGGGGAGCACCCGAAGCATTTTGGTCAGAGATTCGGGCGACGAGTGGAATGACGGGCCGAAGGGGAAGGGACTGCTGCTTCTGAAGGGAGGTTCGCACACAGGCCTCCTCTGCAAGGAGCAGATGCTGCAGTGAGGCAGGGAAGGAGACCGCACCTCTCCAACCCTACCTCACTCCTCTGGCCACCGTCAGAGATCTGCCACTGCAGATTTCACCCTTCTCTTCCCCAGCCCCAGCAAACAGAGCATCGCTGGCCCACTCTGAGGGATCAGCCGGTTCACAAGCATCTGTTGCGGCTCTTCCATCATTTTGCCCCCCCATTTCTCTTTCCCTTTCTTCCTCCTGCATCCAGACACCTAGCTGCCAGTGGATCAGACTTCCCTCTTCACATGGGATGCCATGGGCAGACGGATACAGAAGATGAGGCAGAAGGAGCCCGTGGGAATCCCGGAGGAACGGACCTTTAGATCTGCCCTGCTTGTCTCTGATCTAAATAGTGATCAAGCTAATTGCTGGCACAGAGAGGAGGCGATGGGCTGCCAATGCCACCTGCTGGCAGCAGGGACCTGCTGGGTTACTTCCAGAGCACAGGCAGCCGTCTGCCTGCGACAAGGCAGAGCAAGCAGGGGCTGATGCTGCCCAGTTCCCTGCCCAACCTGGGGTCAACAGGACCTCATCCAGACCTTTACTAAGAGCAGCACACTGGGCCACAAAGGAAGCAGATGGTGAGCAACCCTGAGCAAGAACTTAACAGCTCTCCGAAATCCCTTAGCACCCAGAAGACGGGATCCTCTGGGACAGACGTGCCTGTATGCAGGATACCGAGCAGCAGAGGAGACTGAAGCGTTAAGGCCAGGACTCCAAAACCAGCTCCTTGGAGTGCAGGATACTACAAGGAGGCGAAAGCCTCTGTTGGGCTTACGGGCTGTGCTACAGCCTCTTGCCCATAACATGCGAGTAGCAGCAAGTGGCTGAGTTCAGCAGTCAACCAGGAGAGCACTGGAGCAGGAGGCTGCTCCTGAAGACGGCTCTTACCAGATGTTCTGGAGAGCTGGGCCTCGCTGCTGGACTTGATGACCTTGCAGTTGGTGGGCATGTCGCTGAGAGCGGACTGGGCTCGCTCGGGTTTCACCCGCAGCTTGCTGTGGTTCTCCAGAACCTGGGCGGCCGTGGCCTTGGCCACTTTAGAGTTCAGAGTTTGCAAAGAAGAAGAGGTGGAAGAGAAGTCCTCATCTTCGTCATCTCCGATGTCCCAGGCATCACTGGTGTTGCGGGCAAACTCGTGAAAGCTGGAGGCCTTCTTGCTTTTCATTGGCAGCGCGTTGACCTTGGAGCGGTCCTTGATGAAGCTGGGAGCCAGAGAGAAACAGTGTCAGAGCAATGCTGTCAGATGAGTCCATTCTCTTTCCTTCCCTGCATCCTCACTCCAATCAGCCTTTTTCCAGTTTCCCCGTTCCTCCTCCCAAACCCAAGGAATGTGTTAAGTCTCTCCGGACTGCCTGCTGCCGGGAGGCAGAGCCCGAGCTGGTATGACGACAGGGCACGGAGGCCACAGTGCCAGCAGACAGCTGGAGAGGCGCCAGGCTTCCCAGCTCAGAAGGGCAAAGGGGAGAGACGTACAATTCCTCTAGTTCCGCCTCCCCCCACCCTACAGAAAACAGGTAGATTAACACCCAAAAGTAGTCTTGCGACCTGGGGAGAGGCATGGCAGAGGTTAGACGGAGCCGGTCTCTGCTCGCGGACACTCCCGATAGAGCTGCGATGGCTCCCAGCAGACAGACCCGCCTGGTTCTTTTCTCAGGCACAGGAGCCTCCGCATTTACCCTTGAGCTACAGGAGTCAAAGTCCACCACCTGAAGCGTCACAGAAAAGGGGGAACCTTCACTGCTACACAGCACGAGATAGAGACAAGGAGGCCGTTCAGATCAGCTCTGCCTTTTCCTGCTGGGAAAGGCGCTGCGATTCTGCAGCCTCAAAGCTGCCAGGCAGCTTTACCTCCCCTTTCCTTAATTCTTCTGTCTCTGAAGGGGAGCAGAGGCCTCAGACACCATTGCTAAAAAATACACCTGTCTCCTTTGATGTGGCTGGTACGATACGGATTTCTGGCCATAAAGGGCACCAGCAGATAAGCTTTCCCTGCACTCCAGACAGCACTGCACACCACTGCTGCCCTTCTCCGCTGGAACATCACAGTGCCAGAGGATGCTGGAGACCTCCACCTACTGCAGGGCTGAGCCAAAAACCTGCAAAGCGTTGTGGCCTGCATCTCCAGAAGATAAACACTTACTTTTTGGTGAGCTGGGGATCCAGCGGAGGATGCTGTGCTCCATAGACAGGTTGAATGCTGCAGGAAGAGGATAGGAAAAAAAGAAGACAATGCAAAAAGCCACAGAGCACCCACGAATAATCTCCTCAGCCTAGGCTGGGGTCACACTTCTTGCTTGCTGTCAAGAGCTGAATACAGACCAAAAGCAACTTCAATAACCTTCTGTCTTCAAAGCTTTAAATCCAAAGTGCCACATTCAGCTGAAGATTTGTTCTTTGCACCAGCAAAGAGAAGCCTTGTTTAAACTCTTAGGCTCTCTCCAGCCTGAGCTGGGATTTGAGATCTGCTCTTTTCTGCACCACCAATTCACTCTGACCATGTGTCTCAGTCCCCCTGCCTTATACACTGACGTTCATTCTCTTATCCGTCAAGGGGATTTCCAGGCTTGGGAGTTCACGCTTCCGAGCCCTGCAGGACAGGGAAAGACTCTAGCCAGTGACACTGGGGCTCTTCCACAACACACCTGAGGGTTTGAACCCCACGCTGGCTCCCAGGCTTGTAGCCAAGGCTACAGCAAAGCAGCGTCTGGTACGGTACCCAGTTTGACTCGGGTCCAAATCCCAGCTTAACTGACTGCTTCCTTTGTGGCCTGAAATGAGTGACCACGTCTCAGTCCCTTGGCTCCATCCCTGGGGAATGGGACTAGTGGGACAGGGAGCCCGAGGGCTGCAAGCACTACACGGGGAGCATCACCTCGGAGAAGAGCTACTAGATGAGTGCTCATCATTAGTTTTACAGGCTCTGGACGCAAGACAGGGATCCTGAGGGTAACTATTCACAGCCACTCCACCCTGAAAAACCATCTGTGGAAAACAAGTCCTCCCCATCCCCTGGTACACAGCACAGCCCCGCATCCCACGGCGGACACAAGGGCCCATTCAGAGTTGGCACACAAGGGACAAGCTCCTCTTGGGTCAACAGAGCTGGCCCGGTTTCCAGGAGCTGCAGATGGTGCCCAGCAGTAAAACGAGCAGAGCCCAGCCATGTAGGAGGGGGACGGCAGCCTGGTGCAGCTGGAAAGCACGCTGGGAACCAGTTGATACCAGGGAGACAGCAGCAACAGGCCCAGCTGGCAGGGAAGAGATGCAGAGATCCAGGGCAGAGGATGGAAACAACCACAGCACAGAGAGATCCTGGTGGTGAAGCCCGGCGAGGGGTGGGCTCGTCGCTGCAGCGGCCGTCCCTCGCGGCTGGAAACGCTGAAAAGGCTCACTGTGTTTACCCACCAGTGATCAAGCCTAGGAAAGAGTTTGCTGACTAATTAGCATCTAGGAGTCAGGACAGCTATTAAGCAGTGGCACCCCCGTGGGTGGGCATAGCAAGCAGATTATCAGGAGTAAGAAAAACAACCCCTCCAGATCAGCACTGTTTCCCAATGACTCATGGCAGCTCCTTGCAGAAGAGGAGCTGGCAGAGCCTCTCCGATACCCAGCACCAAGCTCACGCCGTCTTGTGACAGCAGTCACAACGCTGCTCCTCTCTGCACAGGGATCCACGCGCTGCCGATGGGTGACTGCTTTGATTCACGTGCGAAGGCCTGAAGTTCACAAGCCAAACAAATGTGTGTTAGCCATAGAGGAGGGGATGTGGCGGCCAGCTCTGGGTGAAGAAACCCTTTCCTGGGGCTCTGAAGCAATCGGCTGATGCCTTCGCTGGCTAACGGCTGATACAACTGCAGAGGGTCCCACCTCCCAAGCAGCTCTTTTCAAAGAATGTGAACTCAGGCTCCCCCAAACAAAGCATCCCAAGCTGATCTAATTGCACAGCTCATCAGCCTGTGCTCCCACATGAGCAGCTGAAGATGACAGTCTCATTTCCAGGAGGCTACAGAGGCAGGGCTGAACACCACCGTCCTGCACTGGTGAGCTCCAACCACCGCATGAAGCAGGTTCGCCCCGCGTTTGTCCCATCTTTGCCGATTCTCTGCCCTATCCACCTGTGCAGAGGGTGTAATAGGCTGGACAAGAGGAGTGCAAATGCTCCGAGGTGTGCAACAGGTGACTTCTAAGATACACAAGCACATGGACAACTGCCAGATGGCAAGTTTGTGCCGTAGTGTCCGTGGTACCCTCGATGCCCGATCCTGCTCCTTTAGCTCAGGTCCCTGTAGCTGACTCCCAGCAGATCCTACAGCTCCACACAAAGGTGCATTACCACATCCTACTTTTACAGCTGAGAAAATTGAAGCAGGGGAGTGATACCACCGAGTGATGCTCAGTAACTATTTACTCACTCTTGTCTGGTTTTCCCTGATGCATCTTGGCTAGATGAATCTGCTCTCTCCAAGCTTAACTCCCTGTTTGAAGCTGTCTTCACCCAATTTTTGCATGGACAGAAAGCTCAGGGCAGGCACTACCTCTCCTCATGCACAGCACTGAGTCAGGAGCCGAGACCCAAGCTGATGCTGTGCTCCCAAACTGACTGGATGAGTCCCCTGTCCTGTCTCGGTTTAAGCTCTTTGGGACAGGCATTTCTTGTTACCCGTATGCTCAGTGTCTGGTACAACGGCTGCGGTATCTGTGTTACACCGCTCAGGAGGAGATCACTGCAGGGTGTGGGTTATTGACACTGCAGCAGAAAGCATATCCATGAAACCTCAATGCCACTTTGGACACAGAACATTTATTCTTAGTAGACTCTGCTTCTTTCCTTTTAAAACAGCATTTAAACACCATCCCCCAGAGCCTGGTTGCCCATCTCTCTAAAGAGCAGGAAATAAACAACCCATCGCGCAAGGTAACGCACTAGACCAACCTGCCAACGCATCCCCAGAAAATTACTGGGGCGAGAATTCCCAATGCAAAAACCACAGAGCAGTATTGGAAACATGAAACAACATTTACCAGTTCTGCCACCCTAAACCTACAGGGGAAAAAGCACCAACTAAAAGCTAATACAATTAAGTGACCAAATGCACAAAGTGTCACGGAAAAGGAAGCTAACACAGTCTCCAAATCTTTACAAAGCCTCCCTCTGCCAGCTTGTCAGGGCAAAGAAAGGAGAGCGCCAAGAATCTGTATGGGAAGATCTCTCAAAGCTCAGACAAAAAAGAAGAAAGGGAACTTCGTGTTCAGCAACCATGGATGCAGCACATCCCACCTCCACCTTTCGTGGCTGT
The DNA here is from genome assembly GCF_965183815.1 of Platalea leucorodia. Classification (NCBI taxonomy): domain Eukaryota; kingdom Metazoa; phylum Chordata; class Aves; order Pelecaniformes; family Threskiornithidae; genus Platalea; species Platalea leucorodia. The sequence goes on from NC_138841.1 coordinate 5,285,011, forward strand.
GTTGCCCAAGACCTGTTGGTAACTATCCCTGAAAAGGACTGGCACGCAGGGTATTCGGAGGTGGTAACAAGGCTCCTGGACAGCAGGATATCTGCCAAGCAGCCAGTTAGGAGCAGGGAAAACTTTGCCAAAAACGTGACGTTGGAGTGTACTGTCTAGGCAGGACTGGCTGCCTCCCAGACCGGTTCACCTGGTTTAAGCTTTCCAAGCCAAAGCTGGAAGTCACCCACTGCAGAAGAGAGGTGCTGTCTAAGACCACCAGCTGGAAGCACGGCTGTGACCTCCGGGGAAGGGATGGGAGCAACCGGGAGACAAAATGACCCAGGGAGAGCACAGCATTTTCTTTCCCCATGAACAGAAGAGGAGGAACGCGTAACGCTCGTTGCTTTCCCTCTGCTTGCCACAGACCTGGATTGTCCCACCAACCTGAGGGAGCCGGCGCAGCGACAAAGAACCAAGTGAAAGCACATTAGAAAGAGAGATTTAACTGGCCTAGCAGGATTTAAAGCCAACTAAGCATTTCAGGCTACGTTCACACACCAGGAGGGGAAGGGCAGGGTTCAGATAAGGCAAATGAGAGCAAACGTGAGGAGCACCCAACGGGAACAGCACTTGTGAAAGCCGCCACAGAGAGGTGGGTGCCCTCTCCCCATGGGAGCCTTGCTCCCAAGGCCTTGTAGGGAGCATCTCCTTCATCACCACCAGCCTCTTCTTCCTAAACACCGCTTGAATCAGACATTTCACTTGTTTTTCCCATCCCCAGGTGAGTGTGGGTGCCTTGCCAAGAACCAGGACATCACAGCCAAAGGAACCGAAGCGGGGGAGGTGAACACAGAGAGCCCCCCCAGTCCCTCGTATTGAGGGGAGGTGGACCAGGAGTGACACCCCGCACAGGAGAGGATAACGGGGGGGCACATGCGTTGGCAGGGGCACCTGTTTGGGACAGAGTTGCTGCCACCCAAGGCGACACCTCTAAGGGCTTCGGGAAGGGATGAGGTTTCTTCAATATCTATGGAAAGGAAGATGGTACAGCCCTGGCTCCGAGGCCACGCCAGGGGGTCCTTCAAGGCCCTGACCCCCTCCACCCTGCTTCCCACGGGGCGGAGGGTGCACACAGGGGTCCCTGCAGCCCCCACGCGGCCTGCCCTGCCCTACGGATGAGGGGACAGCCCCGGTGCCACCCTTTTCTCTTACACAGGGGGGCTTCCTCCAGCAAAATTTCCCTGCCCCATAGCCTGCGGAGCCCCGGCACGCCCCCTGTTGCAGGGGGGAACCCCGGGGCCCCCAGCCGGCTCCCCTGCCCCATACCCGGGGTAGATACCCCCGGTACCCCCCCACCCTTGCAGGGGGGAACCCCGGGGCCCCCAGCCCCACAGCCAGGGTGGTCGCCCCTGACAGCCCCTTCCCAAGGCGGAGCGGCTGCTCCAGCCCCCCTATCCAACTCCGCCGAGCTGTGGAGGGGGGCTGCGGCCCTTGCACCCCTTCCCCGGGGCGGGGACGACCGGTTACCGGCCGGGCCAGGCCCGCACTCACCTGCCCGGCAGCTTGGCGCTCCGCTTCCAGAACTGCCTGCCGCTCTCGGCCGCCATGGCGGAGAGGAGGGGACGTGCGGGCCCGGCCGGCCAGCCAGCGAGCGAAGGAGCCCACCGGCCGGCCGGCCCCGCGGCGCAGCGGCGGAGCGCGGAGGAAGGCGGCGGCCCCCCGCAGGCCGCCTCACCGCCGCCCGCCCGCAGCCCCCGGAGGCGCCATCTTGGATCCGGGCGGGGAGAGCGCCGCCATTGGTCGCTTCGGGGCAAGGCGTTGAGGATGGACCAATCGCGAGAGGGAGGAGGGAGTGACGTCAGTGAAAAGGCGGGGTCTGCGGGGCTGGAGGTGGGGCCGTGTGAGAGGAAGAGACCATCTGGGGGGGGGGAGGGAATAAACCATCCCGCCCCGGGCGGGGGGAGGGTGGAGCAAACCACCAACACTGAGGGGCACGGAGTGGGGCGGGAAAGCGGCGCTGAGGCGGCGGTGCCTGCGTGGGCCGGGGGACAGCGGGGAGCCTGGAGGGGGAGGGCGGGTAGGGTTAAACACCGCCCTGGGGAAGGGGAGAGACCATTCACGCTGCGGGGGGGGACACGCGGACGGACACGCCCAGCAAGCGCCTGGGCGAAACCATCGGGAGAGAGCGGGGGGGGGAAGCGGGTTAAACCACCCACAGGGCCGCGAGGGGAAGCCGGTGGACAGAACCATGAGCGGGGCGGGGGGGACACACTGAGTGGTGACAGGGTGACAGGGCCCAGCTGTGGCACCCCGGGGTGGCTCCGCTGGCACCCGCGGCTGTTATGGTCCCCTCAAGGATTCAAAGCCATTTGGGGCCATTTCCAGCCCCCAGCAGAGCCCCGGTGCCGCGGTGTCCCCTCAACGACAACCGTTGGTGAGGGAGGAGCCGCCATTACGGGGCAAGCCGTGAGGCGCAAGCAGTCACCCCCTGAATAAACGGGGATAAACTGGGAAAAAAACCCCCGCAGATGTCAAAAAACCACAAACATCCCAAGTGACATGGGACTCTGCCAGCCTCCAGGGCGCTGCCATCCCTCTCATGCCCTGAGGAGAAACCCCGCCGTGGGGGTGGCCGGCAGCCACCGGGCCTCGATGGCGCCGGGTGTGGGCAGGGCGGGATGGGGCCGGCTGTCGCCAGCGTCCCAGGGCTGTGGGGACGTGGGGACCTCCCGCTCCTGGGGCAAACGTGCGATGGCCCCTGGTGAATTAGCAGCCGCCTCTCACGGTCAGGCCACCGACATGGCCGTGCCCCACACGAGTCAGTTCCTCACGAGGTGCCTCAGTTTCCCCTGTTTGCGAAGGGCAGGGCAATGGCGGGAGGGGAGCTGGGCGTCCCTCAGGGTACCTCAGGCGTTGGGGTCATCGGAAGAGGGATAATTATCACCCCCAGCTCAGCCTCCCGGCTAGGGCGGACACGCAGGGCTCTCGCCATCCCCGCAGGGTGGGTGCCTGGCTTGGCGGGATCGTGGCTCCCACCGAGCACTCGGGGAGAGGTTTGGAGAGCCTTTCGGGACACAGGAGGGTCGGGAGTGTTCAAAAAAAAAAAAAAAAAGGAAGAAAAATGAAAAAGCAGGCGCATTTCTGCAAAACCAGCCTGTTTTGGGAGGATGGGGCTGACGGCAGAGGGCGGCACAGGCTCGTCGCTGGCGCCTCGCCGCAGGGCCTGGCCTGGCACCTGGGTGCTTCGCCCTGACCCAACCTGTTCTTGCTCTTTCCATCAGCTGCTCTTGAAGTACAAGAAGATATTTCGGGGGGCAGAGCGAGCCCAAAACCGTGGCAGCGAGCCCAGGATCTCCGGCAGCGAGCCCAGGGTCTCTGACAGCTTTCGATTCTGAACAAGAACGAAAGCTGAGAGAGAAGAATCAGTTCCTTTTCCCATCCCGAAGCTGAAGCGGAGAAGGGAAACTCAAGAGCTGGCAAAAAATAGATAATTTTGAGGTACCCAGCTGCAGGATCACTGCCCTTCTGATCAGGAGGTGCTGTGTTGGACTAGGAAAGCTTCCAGAAAGGAGCTGGTCCCAACAGGGAGACATCCAGGGCGAAAATGATGCTCCTTCCACCCAGAGTTCAAAACTGTGGGCTACAAGGTGCAACAAACAGGGTTATCGCAAATCACTTCATCCCATAACACGACTGTGAACTTTGAGAAATGGAAACCATCCCACATCAAAGTGGGAGCCCTTGGTGTCAGTGGGAGGCTGAGCATGCCAGAGAGTCTGTCCGTCTCTCCTGGAGTCACTTTCGGCATCCCTGCATCCCTGCAAAGCCTCCTTTGGATGCCTGCTGTCCCCTCCGTCTAGGCAGGGTGGGTCAGCGTTGCTGTTCCCTCAGCCTGAGGGACAGATCCTCCTTGGAGGAGTTTTCCCTCCCGCTTTTCCATGACAATTCACACATCATCATCTCATGCTTCATTTATCGGCTTTATCGAAGACTTTGTTTGGAAACACCCTGCTAGAGAGACAGGAGAGTGACCCCTCCGCACCTGGCTCGTTGTCTCCGCTCTGCCCACATCCTGCTCCTCTCCCCAAAAAGAGGGAAAATCCACCCAGATCATGGGGGAAAGGACTGAAATCCAAGTCCTCGCCATCCACAGTTGCGCTTCGATTGCCATCAGGACTCAACCAGTGACAGCAGGAGCCAACCTGGGCCAAACTGAGCCAAATCTATGTGCTTTGGGGGGATCTACACGCACCCATGCATCTGTGCAGCCGTGCACACACAGAGGGATGCTACAGCGAGCGATCTGCTACGCGTAGTAGCCTGGCACCGAGATTACGGCTGCCGTGGCACATCCGTGCCGTGCGGTTGGCAGCGCGGGGGCGGTTTCCGTTGGGGTCGGTACCGATGGCTTACAAAGCTGTGCCCGTGTGCCGGGGGGCCCAGCCCTGCCTGCCTATTTCGGGGAGGGGGGGGGAAGATGAAGAATTTCAGCAGGGCTTGACCTGAAATGACATTTTGCCGCTTCTGTTTTTCTCACAGCTTTCGCAGCGGGGTGAGATCTCCGTCCCCGCAACCCGCTCACCCTTCAAATGCACACACGTGTGCCTGCGTGTCATTTCAGGTTAACTGAAGTGGCTGCTTCAATTTGAAACAGGAGCTGTTGTTTCATTTTTCGGGTCGCTTAACCCCCTCCTAACTGTAATAAACACGGTGATTAAGGACACAAAAATATTACTCTGGAGGAAGGGGACCAAAAGCTTGGAAAAGGATGAAAGAAACACTCTGATTACCCCTTTTAAAAATATGTTTCTTGAGCTGAAGCTGCTACATTTGACTCAGCTTTACACACTGGAAAGGTTTTTGTGGTTTCGTTTGTTTTTTTTTTTTTTTTTTACAACGAATAATGTGTTTTTTCCTCACAAAACCCCCCGCCAACTCTCGGGCTGAGTGATGCAGTTTCGATGTGTCATGGAGGCAGGGTTAGCACAGATCCCGTTCTCAGGAAGGTCGATATAAACCCCAAAACATGAGACTTTGGTCTCGAGCGGGACTCCAGGTGCCTGAAACCAGCACCTGACCCCCCTCGCCGTCACAGCACGGGGAGGGTTTCTGGGAAGGAACACGTTTCACCCCAGGTTCATGCTGAGAGGGGTGCAGAGCTTTGGTCTCAGCTCCTGGAGGCCTAAATCCCCTGCCTGGGGGATGTGGGGACATCGGGGGTCTGAAGCTGGGAGCTCCTCTGGGGCCGATCCCAGCCCAAGGAGGGACAGGGCAGGGAAAGGCAGGCAAGCCCAAGTTCCACCACAAAAGATCTCCAGCGAGTCAGGGCACCGTGCCTCAGTTTCCCCACATGCCCCGTGGAGATAACGCTATTGCCACACAAGCCATCGGCAAAAAGCATTCGGAGACCGACTTCCACAAGGATTCATTACTGGAGAGCTGGAGCTGTGGGACACCTGGTTTGCTGATAATTCACCTCGTCCTAAGGCGGGTGTTTAAAATAGCTCCTGTGACTCACTGTGCCAAGAAGGGCCGAAGGGTTTCAGACACTGCCTCGGGGACAGCTGGATGTTTTCCTTTCGAAGGGATCCGAGGCAAGATGCCATCTCCAAGTCTCCTGCTCTTCGGGTCCCCGCTCCCGGGGTGGCTTTTCTCATCGGTGCTCAACTGCGTTCTTCCAGCCATGTCAGATGTTTGACTGTTGCTCATCTCCCATTCCCAGAAAGGGACGTGGAAAATAGAAACGTCCCTTTTGCTGCAGCTCCAGGCTCCCTTGGCCAGTCCCTCCTGCACGGCCAAGCACCTTAGCTGGGGATGGATGTGGACAGGAGGCCACAGGTGTGACAAGTGCTGGCGCTTTGCAAGTCCTCAGCCGTCCGTGGGACTCCAGTGCTCTCAGAACAGGAGGTCCAACGGCCTGAAATCTCATCCTGGTCCTGCTTCATCCTTTTTTTCTGCTGTCTAAATTGCAGGTACTTCCCCTGCTGACACCGGGGAGCAATAAAAAGTTGTGAAAGGGAGGTGGGAGAGTGATGCTGCCTCCAAATCGCTTCCCACTGGGTAACTCCAGTGGCTTCGACCTCTCCCGTCATAGCTGACGGCCCCGAAGGGCAGTGAACATCCCCCCAACCAAGGAGAAACGAGGGGTGAAAAGGCCTTTTCCTTTCCTCCAGCCCCTGTGTGCAGTCCCCGTGCCACGACGCGATGGTGATGGGCATCATGGAGGGAAGCAACGGGCAACCAGTGCTGCAGCTGCCCACCTTTGGGCCTCCCATCACATCTATCACGGTCCTTTCCCCGTGGCAGAGGTCTGGGACACGAATCTGGTGGCTCTCAGCCAGGCAGAGGTATTACTGCCCAGGAAGGCTGGTGCACAGGGGATCAAACACGCACCGATCCTTTTCCAACACCCAAACCTTGGATGCAGCCAGTGGCACTGGTAGGACAAGACTATACCCGGGCAGCGGGATCTTACCGGGGGACACGATGGCACCGTTCCCCTCCTGCAGCACAAGCCCAGTGGGGGAAAAATCATCAGCAACAGGCGGAAACAAAGTGACTATCAGCACCCCAGCCCCGCACCGGACCTGCTCGGCCTTTCTGCGGCGAATTTTCTAAGAAACGCCGCAGCAGTTAGCGAGCATTTACGGGAAGGGTGGGCCGAGCTCAGCCTGCAGCCGGGACAGCCGCGATAGCATTTCGGTGACGCTGCGGGGGACAGTGGCCACCTGAGGGGCTCGGGCTCCTCGTGGTAGCAGGCAGCGTGGTGGAGAGGTTTGCTTTCGTGTAAGAGCAGCTTCCCGGATGGTCTGGGGGAAAAGCAAGAGAGGAGGTTAAATACAAACCACATCTCAAAATAGGCCTAAACTTTGAAGGCGTTTGGAGCTGCGCTTCCTGCTTCTAGCAGCCCTGAGGAGGAGATGAAAGATGCAGCTGAGTAAAAAAAAAAAAAAAAAAAAAAAAAGGCAAAAAAAAAAAAGCAAAAAGCAAAACAAACAAACCAACCGAGTTAACACTTTCTGCTGAAGGCAGAGGCACGGCAGTGACACGGCTCACCAGGTCACCCCACGAGCCTGAGACGTGGCTCCAGGACCCCCCATTCCCTCCAACAGCAGCCCCACGGCTCAGAGCACGGTGCTGGCAAGCCTGGGGTGAGCTGTGGAAAGGGGGGACTCCCTGGGCAAGGGGTTTTTAAGCAAGAAAGCCCTGGGGCAAGCCAAGGAAAGGACCGCCTTGTTCTGCATTAGATCTGGCCAGGGGACTTGCAAAGTAACCTGCAGAAAGGGAAACGTGCCCCTTCCTTGGAGTAGGAGACAGCCCTGGGCGCACACAGCAGCAGGTGCTCCATGAGGTCAAGCAGGAACAGAGCTTCAAAATTCAGCACATTAAATTAATTAAAAAAAAAAAAAGCCCAAGAAAAAAAACCAACCAAACAAACAAACCACCACCTCTGAAGCCAAAGCGCTGCAGAGCTGGGAAGTTGGGTTTGACAGTTTGGAGGGTAAAAGCTTGAGCGAAGCGTTACCGCTGCTGACTGATAGCGACCGACTTCTCGTAATCCGAAGATCGACTTCCTCTCGCTCCGCGTTCGCCGCAGCAGAGCTGGAGGTGGGGACAGCCCGCCGGCAGCTTTCTTCACCCACCGGCACCCAGCATGCAACACCCGCTCCGCGCCAACAGAGCCGGAGCAACAGGATCTGCCTTACCAAAATTTAATTTGGCTGACAACATCCGGCGTTTCATAAGGTTGCTTTGATCTTTGTTTACTCGCCATCCCCAGCACATGCTCCGCACCAGCCTGCGGATGAATGGAAACGAAAAGGGCTCCACACCCCTTTGATCTCTCCCAAGAGACCTGCCAGGAGCGGTGGGTGCTGGAAACACCCCGCCAAGGGCCGGATCCAGCCTTCCCCGTGGTGCTTTTGGCTGGCTGGTCCTGGTCAACGCCGCTCAGCAAGCCTTTGGATGGGACCTTGGGCATTAGTCTCGGCTGGAGACAGACCAGCGGTCCCTGGGGTAGACATGGTGTGGTCACTGGTACCCAGTGCGCTCCCAGCATCCTTCATCCCGTCCCGCAATAAAGGGATGTCTCCATCACATGAAGTGGTTTGTTTTTATTTAAAACCGCATAAAAAAAATAAGATTTCTGAATTCCCCTGTACAATATTAACTATTAACAAAAAAACCCGCCGGCTACACATTTGGTTACATGTAAAGACTCGACAGCGCGGACAGCCCGGGCCGGCTCCCCCCTCCCCAGCCCCAGACAAGACACCCATGGGGAAAACCAAAACTCATCTGCAAACTGAGATCTGCACGTGGCAAGGAAACAACAGCAACCAGAACTATGTACACAGACAGCTGGGGAGCAGGCAGCCGCTCCGCACCTTCGCCAGACACCCGACAGAAACGCGTACGGACCCGGGGACGGACACAGGACAGACACGGAGGGAAGACCCGAATGGAAAACCGGGGGATCAGCAGCTGTAGGAAGCAAGGCGTGGGTTGGAAACCCACATGAATTATAAATAAATAAATAAGTTATCCTACCAGCTAGAACTCTTCCTTTAAAAAACAAAAACAAATCCATGAAAATAAATTAAAAACAAAAACTGGGGGGAAAAAAAAAAAAAGGTAAAATGTTACCACTATAAACAACTGTACACCAAGCTTTGCTCCTATATAACTTTGTACATATTTACAGCTCTGTTGGTTTGCATTGTTTGTGCATTCGTGAGGGCACAGGGAAGCAAAGAACCCCAGAAAATCCACGCGAGATGGAGGCACGGGAGGCGAGGCATCGCTCCCAAGCATCTTCTGACCTGTTTTCTTTTCGAAAAGGGAAAAGGAACTATATACCCAGGCGAGTCTTGGAAAAGCAGCAGTGTAGGAAAATTCAAGTATTTCCTCCAGCACAGCCCAGATCGCAACTGAAGGCACTCGAGCACGGTGACAGCAGAGAAGAGACAGCCATTCGGCCGCGGTACCTGCCCTCCCCCCAGTCAGTTTTCCCCCATTGAAGCTTTTCTCGCAGTAAGGTCTCCGATCCTCTTGCGGTCCCGAATTCAGCAGGTCAGGAAGACACTTGGGAGGCTCCAAAACCAGAATCAAAACCAAAAAAAAAAAAAAAAAAATTACTGGCAAAACATCAAATGAGACAGGGTCATTCAGAGTCCAGGACAGCTGGGTTGGATGGTGGCCACCAGCGCTTGGAAGACCAGGTCTCCAGCCCAGCTCCAGGACAAGACGTGCGTGTTCCCATCTGACGATCCCTGCTCAGCGCTACGGTCAGGAGGAAGAAGTCTGGTTTTCTTTGCTTCTTATGGCCAGGAGATGTGGGGAGCTGTTACTTGCCAGGCTCCTGGATCAAACTGTGCAGGTGGATCTCTGCTGTCTCCTGGGGCAGGTGAATGCTTTGCAACCAAGAATGGTTGAAAATGTCTTCCAAAGACGGCCTGTCCAAGGGGCGCATGGACAAACACCACCTGATGAGGTGCTGGCACTCTGGGGAGAGAAACCAGAAACTGCCGGTCAGTCGGAGAAGGCTCCTGTCCACTTTGTACCACTGTCCGCAGTGCGCAGGCCATGCTGGGTGTGCTCAGAGCTGCACCCCCACCTCCCCATCTATTATCCGTTTTGGAGGAGAGCGGGATGCAGGACATGGGCCACCTCCTCCAGCTAACCATAGGAGATAACCTCCTCCATAGCTGTAAAAGCGGGGTGCTCGTGTGCCTGGTGCCACCTCCCAAAACCCATTATTCCTCCTCCGACGCAAAGCTGGGTACCCACCTAGAGAGACCCGCCGTCGGAAGAAGAGCTGACCCCGGATGATGTCCTCGTCCTGCTCGAAGGGGACATCCCCGCAGACCATGTCGTAGAGCAGCACGCCCAGGGACCAGATCGTTGCCGAACGGCCATGGTAGCGGTGGTAGCGGATCCATTCCGGTGGGCTGTACACCCGTGTTCCTATGGGATACAGGCAGAGCTCGTCAGGCGGATGCTGCCCACTCCTGGATCCTCGCCTGAGCATCCCTGGGGATGCGGGGGCTGCACCGGTGACAGGGGGGACACAAGGTGTGACCCGCCACCCCCTCGCCAGCACGTGACTCTTGTTTACAAACTTTGGGTTGTAAAAAAAAGCCGCCAGTGCCGGAAGAGGGCAGCACGGGCCCGGGGAAGGCCCGACCGTTACATGCAAAAAATAAAACCCATGGGTGGGGAAAAACCACGCCTTTCCCCCCCCCCCCCGCGCCATGGGCCTCGGCCAAAAAAAAAAAATAAGCCAAGGCAAACAAGGGGAGCGGAGCAGCCCAAGCCCTCCTGTGCCTGCAAACCAAACCAGCCGGCGCATGGGCTTTGCAACCCCCCCTCTGCTACCCCCACGGGTGTTTGTTTTTGTCGGGCTGGCTCCCCTCGCCCCAGCCCGGGGCAGGGTGGGTGGCGGAGGCTGTCGGCAGGGCTGGGAGCCGGCTCCCGTTTCACAACATCCGCCCCGCGCCAAAAAGCAACTTGGCAGCCGGCTGAATAATTAATCCCCCCCCCCGCCAGCAAATGGGGGAACCTCTGGTGCCCGGCCAGGCTAGGCCGTGCAATGCCCGGTACCGGGAACATCCCCCTGGGCGTGGGCTCACCGTCAAATTCGGTGTAGACTGTGTCCTTGAGGAAGGTGCCAGAGCCGAAGTCGATGAGCTTGAGCTCACCGGTGGCGAGGTCGACGATGATGTTCTCGTCCTTGATGTCGCGGTGCAGGACGCCGCAGTTGTGGCAGTGCCGCACGGCCTCCAGCACCTGGCGGAAAAGCCCTCGGGCCAGCTCCTCGGACAGGGACCCCCGCTCCGTGATGAAGTCGAAGAGATCCTGCGATGGCTCCGGACGCTCCAGCACCAGCACAAAGCTGTCGGGCAGCTCAAACCAGTCGAGGAGGTGGATGACGCCGCGAAAGCTGGAGCCCACCTTGTTCAGCAGCACGATCTCCATCGGCACACGGGTGCCACTGGGCTGCGGGGGGACCACGATGCCGTCAGCGAGGCTGATGCAGCACTGGGAGTCTGGTACCCCCAGCCCAGGATGCTCCGGTGTCCCCTTGTCCGGCCTCACTGGTGCCTGGGCATCCCCCCCCGGGATGCTCCGGTGCCCCCCTGCTCAGCCCCACCGGTGCCTGGGCATCCCCCTGCCCAGGGGATGCTCTGGTGCCCCCCCTGCTCGGCTCCACCGGTGCCTGGGCATCCCCCCCCGGGATGCTCCGGTGCCCCCCGCTCGGCCCCACTGGTGCCTGGGCATCCCCCCCGGGATGCTCCGGTGCCCCCCTGCTCAGCCCCACCGGTGCCTGGGCATCCCCCTGCCCAGGGGATGCTCCGGTGCCCCCCCTGCTCGGCTCCACCGGTGCCTGGGCATCCCCCCCCGGGATGCTCCGGTGCCCCCCGCTCGGCCCCACCGGTACCTGGGCATCCCCCCCCGGGATGCTCCGGTGCCCCCCGCTCGGCCCCACCGGTGCCTGGGCATCCCCCCGCCCGGGGATGCTCCGCGTCCCCCGGTGACCCCACACCCGCTCCCCCCGCCGTGTCCCGGTTTCCACCCTCCCGGACCTCGGCTTATCCCCACCCGTGATGCCCCGCTTTCCCCCGGTGGCCCCGGTCACTCACCAGCTCGCCCCACTCGGAGATGCGTTCCCGAGCCACGTGTTTGATGGCCACCTGCAAGCCAAGGGGAGCGGCGGGCTGAGCACGCCGCCCGCCCCGCCGCCTCCCCCTCCTCCTCCTCCTCCGCCCCGCCGCCGTCCCCGCCACTTACCGGGGTGCTGTCGGAGAGGCGGATACCCGAGTAAACCGAGCCGAAGCCGCCGCTCCCCAGCAGCGGGCCCACCCGGTACAGCTTCTCCAGCGGCTCCTTCTCCTTCCCTGCGGGCGAGACGCGGTCACCGCTCCGTCCGGGGCCCCAACCGGCCCCCAACCGGCCCCAACCGAACCGGGCCGAGCCAAACCGGGCCCGTATCTCTCTTACCCGGTTGTAGTTTAGCGGTGTGCAGCTCCCCGCCGGTCCCCGAACGTAGATGGGCCAACGAGTTAATTTTCGAGAGCAGCATCCCGGCCCCCTCGCCCGATTTCGGGGCCGGTCCCGGCACCTCCCGAACCGGACCGGCCACCGGTGGCTCGGGTCCGGCGGTCGGGCTGCCGAGCGGCGGAGCTCGGGCGGGGGAGCCCGGAGCGCAGGCGGTTGTAGCCTGACGGCAGCTGGGCGGGGAGGGAGCGACCGCGGCCCGGCCGCTCCGCGCTCTGCCGGGCTCCCGTGTGGCGCGGCGGCCCCCAGCCGGCCCCGGGAGTAGCGGGGGCCGGGGGCGGGCCCGGGAGAGCCGGGGGGCGGCGCTGCCGCGCCGGGCCCAACCGCGCCCGCCCGCCCCGCCGCGCCGCAGCCAATGGCGAGGGCCCCGCGCGGGGGAGAGGCCGCGGCGGGCCACGACGTGGCGGGAAGGAAAAGGCGCCAAAGGCGGGCGGGGGGCGGGGGGCTCCGGCTTGGCGGCTTTTTTTTTTTTTTTATTATTATTTTATTTTATTGGGGGGGGGGGGAGGTGCGAGAGGAAGGGCCTGGGGAGCCGCTGCCGCCGCCCGCCGGCCCTGCGATCGCGCCCCCGTTCGCAACGGGAGTCCCGCCGCGTCCCGCGGTTGCCAAGGGGCTTTGACAGAAGGCGCGGTTGCTCGTTCAGCGCGCGCGAGCACGCGGCGGTGGGGCGGGGGGGGGAGGGGAAGCCCCGCGGACGGCACGGCCCCCCCCCCCCCCCCCGCCCCCCCCGGGATCGGGCTCCCGGGGCCGCCCGTCCGGCTGCAGCATCCCCGCGGCCGGGGGGCAGAGCCCAGCCGGGGGGGGGGGGGGGGGGAGCCCCCAGGGGCACCCCAAAATCCCCGCGCTGTTTTAGCTGATTCTTCACTTTATCCTTTTTTTCCCTGCACCCTCACAGCTTCCCGGCGGTGCTCGGCGTCCTCCGGACCCCATCCCGCCGGCTCATCCCACACGGCCATGACTTCATCGCCGGCAATCCGGTGTCTGAACTTTTCCCTTTTCTAGTAAAAGTGGCGATTCCAGCTGGAGACTCTTGAGTAACCCTTTTTTTAAGTCTCTTTTTTTTTTTTTTTTTTTTTTTCCGCAGAAGTCGCTGGCTGAGATGCTTTCCCGAGTTCCAGAGATAAGATAAATAATTTACTGGATGGAGGTCTCTGATTACTCACTCTATTAGCATTTAGAGCAAAGAGCTCCAGCCACCGGGAGCTGAATTATTCCAGACGAAGCCCATCTGGGCTCCCGCGCCCGAGCGAGACCGAGGAGTTCCCAGCATCCCACACATACTTGTGGGATGAATTGCTTGAAAACGAATGGGGTTTACTAGAAATGCTGGTGAGCTCCCAACTCCTTTAGTATTTCTTTCTTTTAAAAAAATAATAAAACACAACCAAAATGCAAACCCCAAAGTCGGCTATGGAGCTGCGGCTCAGCCCTCGCGCCGGCCGGGAAGGGCTCGCCACCACCGTTGCCTCTTTTAGATTTACTGAGAACGCGGCACATCCTCTTTCAGGGGCTGAGACACTAAAAACCTACAAACTGAAAAACCTACATTGGTTTTTATGCAGAAAGTGACATTTTTTATTTGGGGAAAAGTGTGGAGAATCTGACGCGGCAGCCTTCATCCCTTTTTTTTTTATTATTATTTTATTTTCAACGTATTATTGTTATTATTTGGGGTGACGCAAGCTGAGGGTGGAGGAGAGGGGCGGGCAGCGCCTTTCTCCTGCCTTATTCCCACCCGACGCCTGGGCATATTTGGGACAACTGGTTCTGCCAGTCGGTGCTCAGCCATGGGACGAGGTGACTCAGCATCTGGCCCCAAACTCATTATCAAATTCTTTGCCGGGATGATGAAAGGTAGCGAAGGGGCTGCCCTGGAAACCCGGGCTCTTTATTGACAAACAAAGCTCACCCCGGGAGTGGCAGGGCTTTCCTGGGGGCTGCCTTCCCCTGACCTCCTTGGGAGGTGCAGCCGCCTTCCTCGCTCTGCCCAAACCTGCTAATTAGCGTCGAAGGGAGCAGCAGCGTGTCTTGCAACCCGGATGATCCGGGGCCAAATCATCCTTGTGCGTAAACCTGCCCAACTGCTAATTTCCCCGGGGGACTGAGTCAGCGGCTGCCTCTTCCTGCCGGCACGGAGGGGTTGCATCCCCTCTGGGTTGGAGAAAATCCCCCGTCTCGGGGGCGATGGGGAGACATTTCCCCATGCACTGGCTGTGCGGAGCAGGGATGTGGCCCTGTTTCCCAGCCGTATCCATCTCTTTCCAGAATAACCCACCCAGACGCATCCCTGTTCCCCAAGTGGCCCCAAAGCGGGGCTAGGAGCCACCTTTTCCCCCAGGCCCGTCCCACGTACTCACCTTTCCCCTGCCAGCCCAGGCGAGGCCATCGGGATGTGTCAGACATTCAGGCTCACATGAAACAAACCCCATCCTGCTTCCCACCCGCTTTGCCCTCGTCCGTAGGGATCCCCTCTTTTCCCAACCCTCTTCCTCCGGGACGAAAGCCGCCGAGGACGGCGGGCGCGGGAGAGCAGCCCGCATCTTTTACCACGCCTTGCACTTGCAGGGACCCGTGGATGTCCAAGCAGGACTGCAGGTCCTGCCCCGACCAGGCAGCAGCACCCCTGGCCCAGGCTGCCTCTTTCCACCCCCGGGTCAAACCCAACGCTCGACGTGAGCCCCCGGGGAGCAGTTTGCAGCTCAGAGGAGATTGCACAGGGCTTGCAAGGAGGAAAAAAAAAACCCAAGCAGGACCATGCCTGGGGAGAAGGAGGACCCCAGGGTGGCACATGGTGCTGGTGGCAGGTCTGCGGGAGAGGAGCTCCCAGCAGACATCAAAAGATCAGTTCTCAGCACTGCAAACAATCCCGGCAGCTTTCGGGCTCTTCAGCGGCATTCCAGTCTAACCAGGGCTGCCTTGCATGATAATCAGGCTTAATTACTGCTTTATCGCTTGATTGCTGTGCTGGGCCCTTGGAGCTGCAGTGTTGCTTTCGCAGTTTACTTTTTGTATTTCCTCCCCCTCGCCTTTCCCGCCAGCACAATTAACAAATAGGTGAAAACGGGGAGGGCCAGGGCGATACCCAGGGAGGAGAGAGGGCAATTTGCTGCCCAGGAGTCCCTGGGACGGAGGGGGAGCAGATTTGCAGCCCGGGGAGGGTTAAAATTGAGGTTTCCACCAGTGTCCTGCAAACAAAATAGCAAGGTCAATGCCAAGCCAGGAGCACAACCCCAATATCAGCCCCACGAGCATCCCCGTCCGGAGGGGACAGCATCCCTGGAGCAGGGAGGGGAGGATTGCGGGGCGATTAAAGCCGTGACACAGAAAGGCTGTGGTTTTCCTAGCATGAGCTTTGAGTCATTGCGTGACCTTGGCTGTGTCTGCCCGTGGCTCCCTCCGCTCGGGCTCGGTCGCCCGCAGAACCGGCTGGCCCAGGGCGTGGGGCGAAGCGGCAGCACGGACCTGCCGGTCCTCGGGGAAAGCGTGAAACCTTCCTCAGCCGGGCCAGCGAAGATGCTCCCACCTACACGCAGTGAGCAATCCTTGGCCGCGCCGGCGAGGAAGCGGGCGCTGCCCTTGGCCAGGCAATGGGTGCCACGGCTGGGACACCCCCAATGCGCCATCACCTGCTTCAAGTCACCTCTACGGCAGCGAAAAGGCACCTTGGTGTCTTACTGGTGACTTTGGAAATGCAATAAAATGTGTGTGCATTCCCCAGCATCGTTGCGGTGCAAGCGACGGGCATCACCTTGCAGGATGTGGCCGATCCTGGGGTCTGTGGAGGCTCCGGGGGGGCTGCAGAGGTGCTGGGCTCCCCCCAGATGTGGGTCAGGATCGTGGATGCACAGGGTGCTGGCTGGGTGCTGCTTCCCATCCTCTCCCCATCCTCTGGGTCCCCCCAGACCCAGCTGAGACCCCAACACAGCGGTGACAGCTTGGGAACCGCAGGTCCCATCCTGGGCTGGAGTCACCCGAGGACAGGGAAGGGACAGGCCCGCGCTGGTGTGCCGGAGCACCCCGAAACCCCTCTAAGCCAGCAGCCGCTCCTGGGCCTTTGGGTGCCAATCCCCTCCGGCTTAGCAAGGTGGTGGGACCTGCGAGCAGGGGTGGGAGACGCAGGGATCCATCCTGCCCCGGGAGGAGCAGGCGTGGGGATTTCTTCTTTTTATTAATTTTAATTTTTTTGTCTGTGTGTGCGTGTTGGCTTTTAGCGCGGGCTTTTGGGGCGAGGTGTGCGTGGAGGCGGCAGCATGGCTAATCTGCTTTGTGAATGGAGCCGCACGGGGGGCGGCGGAGGGGATCGGGGAGGTGGAGGGAGCCACATATTTGGGATTCCTTCATCTGGGTGGGCTCCTTCTCCCCAGACTCTCAGGATGTGGGAAATGGAAGATGAAAGGAGCTGCATTTCCAGCCTCTCGGGTTACAATGTCTAAAGCAGAAAAGGGTGGTTGGGGAAAAAAAAAAAAAAAGGAGGAGAGGGGGGAGTGGGATGCTACAGGGAAACCTGGGTTGGGAAATGGCCCGGCGAGGTTGGGGCAGGGAAGGGGGCGGCTGGGGCCGAGCCGCTCGTGTTTCACATCACGTCAGGGCTGAGGAATTTCCTCTGCTCTGGGGGTGCCTCGCAGAGAAAAAGGGGGAGGCTTTAAGGTTAGCTGGGGATGAATAATAGCCAAGAGGCGAGGGATTAAAAGTGTTACTCAGGGGCTGCTGTTTACAAGCAAACCCTCTTGCAGAGCGGAGGGGAAAGAGGGATGCGTCGGGGTGACGGTGGGGACCCCAGGCCGCGCAGTGCCTGCGTCCCGGCCCCGGCGAGCAGAGCGGGGCGATGGCCCACGACCCCTGCGGGGTTTCCTCCCCGAGAGCCCCTCCGCAGCGAGGTCCCAGCGGCCGGTCCCCTGCACGCGTGGCGTGGCGTGGCGTGGCGTGGCGTGTCCTGGGGCGCTCGGCCTGGCTTCCCCTCCGTGTCCTCCCGTGGCCCCAGGAGCTTTCCCGTCCCTCCCGTCCCCCAGAGTTGCAGGCACCCAGAGGGCTTGTGCCACCCACCGGGTGCCCGGGAAAGGGGCAGGGAGAGGGGGCACGAGCAGCGGGGAGGGGGCAGCGGGTGACACAGGGCTCTGTGCAGGGGGCACGGGCTGGGCGTCATGTCTGGGCGCGGGGTTTGTGCCCTGTTGGGTGACGGGAGCAGCCCCTGGACCCGGGCATCGCCTGGCATCGTCCCACCACCTCCTGAGCCGGGGCCCAGGTTTTGTCCCAAAACACTTCATTTTCATTTCCCCTTTATCGCTCTTTTGAGTGATGCAAGGTCAAGGTGGGAAAGAGGGGAGGGAAATGCGTTTCTCCTGTGTTATTCCCTATTATCCTCTGCCTCTGACACGACAGCTGGGAAGGGACCGTCTCAGGGTGGAAGTGCAGCCCCCAGGCTGGGCCAAGGGATGCTGCAGGATCCGACCCGGCTGCCCGCCCTGGCAGGGGCCACTCCCAGGGGGTGTGTGCTAGGGACAGGCTGTTCTCCCTGATTTAGCCCAGGGAAACTGAGGCACAGGGGGCCACGGAGCCCCTGCAGGGCTGGAAGGGGGGAAATGGACTTATTCCACCCCAAAAAGGGGATGAAAGGGCAAAAAACTGGTTTGCAAGCCCAGGAAGATGTAGATGGGATCAGCCCAAGTGCTGCTTAGAGGAGGCCGAGCGAGTGCACCTGCACCCTTGGCTGTGCCGGGAGAGACCCTGCGCCCCGGTGAGAGCCCTGACCATGCCCGGGGACTCAGGATCCGGCCCGGTGACCAGCACCATGGGCGGGCAGCCTGGGTGGCTTCACCTGGGGGAAAGGACACAAAATATAACTACGTCCAAGGCTCAGGGTGCCCGGGCACCCCCAGCCCGCCCTGGCAGAAGGGATTTCTTTCTGCAGAGCGTTTGCATGAGAAAAGCACCTTTTAAAGGTTATAAAAATGATTTTGGTGGCTGATGGGGGCCCAGAGGGTGCCCGCCTCTCCTTTTCCCTCTCCGCCCTGCAAAGCCCTGCCTATTCCCAGGTACATTCCTGGCATTGCTCCGACCGGGAGTGCAGGGAGGGCGCTGACCCCCTGAGCATGGGAAAAATGTCTGTCTGCATGCGGGAAAGGAGGTGCAAATAGTGTGGGGTGAGGAGGTCAGCCGGGAAATCCCTTTCATCTTTTCCCGGGCCTTTAGCCGACACGCGGCCGCGGAGCGCGTGGGGCGAGCGGGAGAGGGTTTTTGTCTGGGGCTGGAAAAGGGGAGACTCCTGGGAGGTTCCTGGGAGGCCGGACGCTGCTTCCAAGCCGGAGGAGGCTGAGTTGTCACGTGGGGCAGACGGTGCGGAGATGGGATGGACGGGTCACAGTGGTGACCCCCGGGATAGGCGACGGGCAATTAGGTTTGGCCTTCATCCCTTTGCGCAGCTCAGCGGGACGCTGGGACCCCCCACGCCCCAGGGCGATGGGGGCAAAGGGGCACCGTCCCCCTCACCCTGTGATGCCCACGACACGCAGGCACTGGTGGCTCAGCCCCACTGGGGACACGGAGGTTCCTGGGTACCGGTTGCTGCCCCAGCGCTAACACAAGGTTCTCTGGGTGCCAGAGGGAGCCAGGCCAGGGTGTTGTCCCCAGCCTGGAGAAATCCTGGTGGAAACCCAGCCCCATTCCCCCAAGGGCGGGCTGCAGACCGGGCTCTCCCCTCGCTGGGTGTGGAGGTTTGGAGCAGCCCTGGTGTTGCACCCGGGCTGTTGGGGCAGGCGCAGGACTCTTGGCAAGAGCATAAGAAAAGGCAGATCTTGCCCTCCCTGCCTGGCAAAAAAAAAACCCGAGCAGAGGAGATGGAGGGAAGCTACCGAGGAGACCAGGAGATGTAGGGCCATCCCCTCCTCTGCCACAGACCCCCTGCGTGCCCTTGGTCCTATCCCTCCATCTCTTTATCCCACCTGGACTATAATAAATCCCTCCCCGTGGCTTGAAGCCCGGCACCTCCCTCCTGGCAGCCCCTGGGGAGCGCGGGGCCATCGCCGCTGTTGCCTGCCCTTGTTGGTCAAAGGAGGAGTCCCAGCACAGCCCTGCCCCACGCTGAGCCGGATCCAGCCTGGCTTCCAGGAATCGGGGCTGAGGCGGGCGGCCGTGGGTGACAGCTGGTGCCTTGGGTGGCATCTGCTTGTCCTAAGGTGCTCAGGTCCCGATGCACCCCTTTCCCAAAGCACCCATGTCCCCGTGCACCTGGGTCCTGCTGTGCCATGGGACTCCGGCTCTCCCCGGCGGTTTCCGTCACCTCTCCCTGGCTGCTCTGCGGGGCGAGGGCTTCTCCTGCCTGTACAAAGCAGATGGTAAAACACAGACTAACGAGATCAGAGATTAATCTGCACTTTGCTTCCAAATCACATAATCATGTAATTATTCTCAGTATCGGGGTGGAGCAGGATCCAGGTTCCAGTCCCTGCTCCCTCCTGGGGCACTTTGCATGGCAGGGTGGTGGCAGGGGGTCGGATCCTGTCCTGATGCTGCTCCGGGGCCCCGTTAGTTTGGTGGGACTGCCCGATGCCCTGCTGGTTTGCCGGCCTCCGGGACCGTGTCCGGCGGGAGCTGGTGGGAGAGGACGCAGCTGTGCGGGAGCAGCAGCTCCCTATCGCATCCCCCTTGTCCTGCCATGTCCCAGTTCAACCTTGCACCGGGGTTACCCACCTTGTGCCGGGGCAACCCAGAGGAAAACACATCCCCACGCACCTGCCCACACCCCTGGCACAGCCCAGGAGCAAACCCATCCCAGTGACTCCCAGTTTCCACCAGTAAAAGGCACTGGGGTGGAACTGGAGCATTGCTGATGTGTGATGGTGCTCAGCATCCTGCACAAGAGCCAGGCGGCATCGGCACCGGCCGCCGCTGCCCCAGCGCCGCGGCTGGCTTTTATGGGAGAGGAAACGGGGGGAAATCTCGCGTTTCGGGCGGCACGTGCGGCTGGCAGCCCCAAATTCCTGCACGGCCGGTGGCACGGCTGCTTTATCAGCATGCCCGGGCTGTTTGCTGGAAAAGGGCGGCAGCGGGGCTGGGTGACCCCACACTTCCTTCCTTTCCTGGAAGCCGCTCGCGCCGAGCATGACGCTGGCGCTCTGATAACCGGCTGCTTTCACAACATGCGCCAACAAGCGCGGGGCTGGGGCCAGGTTCGCTCCCCGCTCTGCTGCCGTCCTTCCTGCCTGGCTTGCATCGTCCCACGGGCACCTCCTTGCCCTGCCTCAGTTTCCCACCTCTGTAGAGGTGGAAACACAGCCCGAGCATTGCAAGCCCCAGCTGCTTGCAAGAAGAACGGGAGCGTGGATGTGTTTCACTGCAAGGTGTAATGAAGTGCGTTGGGTCTTAGCCTCACTTCCCCCTCACCCAGCCACCTGAGGAGCAAGGGATGTGCTGGAAACTCCCCCTTGCAAAAGTTGGAGGTGGGGGACGAGGAGAAGGGGGGTCCTTCATCTCATTGGTAGCCCCCAAGGAAGGGCTGGTGGGTCCCAGGGGCTGAACCATGGGGCTGTGCTTGTGGCCAGGCACCTGCTGGTCCTGTGGGGTGGATGTGGGACCTCAGTGCAAGCTGTGGGATGGGAGCGGGTTGGGGACTTTTCGGTCCCCCCACCATGCTTGGAGCAGTGCAGCCGGTGGCTTCCATTTGCACGGAGGGGCTGAGCAGTCCCGGCTGCCTTTGAAGCCGCTGGCAGTGGAAATGGCAGGCAGGGTCCTGCCTGAGTCAGGCAGCGTAATGGCCGGGTGCGTACCTGGCGTGGTCCCCTCCCTGCGTGGCGGCAGGTCCCTGCACGCCGCAGCAGCCAGCGCCGCGGGTCAGGGAGGGACGTGCGGGGCAGGCAAACCCGGCCAAGGGGGAAACTGAGGCAGCGACGGGGATGCCATGACCTGCCCGAACTCTCCTGGAAGGGGACCCAGCAGCCCTGCCTGCTCCCTCCACGCCAGTTTGCAGCTCCTGGGGTGCTCAGTGCTGGGCTGACATTAACAGGGTTCAGCAGGGGCTGGGTGCTGGGTGCTTGCATCCCCCAAAACCCTGTTGGGATCCACTCTGTTGCCCTGTGCAGGGACCAAGGCATCACCCAGGGGATCACCACCCCTCCGACCCACCCGGCTGGGGGTCAGTGGTGAGGCTGGGGTGCCGGGGTCCTCCCCGCGAGGCTGGCGCGGGGCTGAGCGTGGCTCCTTCACCTTATCTGCGCCGTGCGAGGAGGAAGTTTGCAGGGTGGATTCCAGCGGGCAGGTAAACAGCAGCCAGATGGGACCCAGACACCTGCCAGGAGACACCCCTTGAGCCAGGTTTGCAGAGCTTGGCCACTTATTTGCTCTGGGGAGGGCTTTTCCCTCCGTCGGACGTCAGCAGCGGTGCTGGGACGTCACCCCGGCAGCCTCGCCGGGTTCCTCTGTCACCTTCCTGGCCAGGTGCCTGCATCCGGGGTGTGGGTGCTGCTGCGGCACGGCGGGGCTGGGAGGCTGCGCTGCCCTCCGTGCCGCCCGCCTGGGAACCGCGGCCTCATCTCCCATAGCCAGGGATCAGCACGATGCCCAAGCCTCCTCCACCGTGGCCAAAAGGGCTCGGGGAGCCTTGGGTGCCCGGCAGTGCTGGGGTCGGGGCGCGGGATGCATCATCCTGGCCCTGCCGGACCCCTTTGCTGCGGGGCAAGGGGAGAGGGGCTGCTGCTGTCTCCCCCATCGCGGGCAGAGGAGGCAGCTGGGCAGGGCCGGGCTGCTGGCAGCGGATGCCAGGCGTGCCCCGGCACACATGTGGGTGCACCTTGCACCCAGTCCCCGTCTGCAGCGCCAGCAGGATGCTCCCGGCCTCGGTTGCGAGATCCTCTCTTGGCTCATCTGGCTCGCCCTTCTCCTGCCACCCCCGGAACGCCTGCACCCTTCCCTGCTCCAGGGGAAAACGGAGGCACTGGGATGCACAGGACCAAAGCAGGGATGTGGAGGGGAGCTGCCGCGGCGGGAGGCCATCGGGCAGCCAGGGAGGGCTGAGCCTGGCCACCAGGGCTGCCTGCACTGAGCATCACCTATCCGTGGGACCACAGCACCCTCCCTCCCAGGGTGCTGCTGTGTTACCCCAAGCCCCAGCGCTCTCTGCATCTCTCCCATCCAACGGATGCTGCTGAGGCATTTTTTCTCCCAAGTCTTCATCTGTCTCCCCATCCGTTCCCTGGCCCTGCAGCCCGGGTCCCCGGGGCGGGATGGCTCCGGGGCATGGTGCCCACTGTGGCATTGCCCACATTTCCCTGAACTTCGCAAGGTGGTGAATAACGCAAAGCCCAGAGGGTTTCTCGCTGCCACGGGGCGAGCACCCGCGGGACGCTGCTCCCTTCACCTGCCAGGGCACGGAGGGGAAACGCTGGGTCGGGACCCCGCCGGCCACTCGAAGCGTGTGTTTACTGTGTCAGAAGGAGAAGCCGTAAATTCGCCTAGTTTAATTGAAAGCCGGTGCTGTGGGTTTGGCTTAATCCGCCCTCCTCCTCCTCCTCCATTAGATAACGTCTCGCTGAAACCACTTTGCAAACTCACGGCATTCCTGTGTGCTGAGCGCTGGGGCAGCCGGCAGGCCACGGCCACGATGGGTGCTCACGTGCTGCGGGGCCGCTTCGCTGCTGCTGGCTCTGCTCCTCCGCACTCATCCTGCCCTGGTCCCAGTCCTGACTGGGCAGGGGTGCTACAACAGTGAAGAGAACTGACCCACTCGTGACATGTAACTGGATGGCAATGAGATGGGATGGCTGGGGGTGGTGGGATGCAGTGAGATGCAGGGCTGTGCCACAGGAAGCACCCAGAGGGTCCCCAGGAGCGGGTTCAATTCAAAGGGCTCAAGTTGAAAAGGCGAAGGGAAATATTTCAGTGGGGGAAATCTGAGCAGCAAAAGGGATGGGATGTGCCCAAAAAGAGCTGGGGAGGGGGGGAAGAAGAAACAGGAATCCTCTCGCTTCCATGCATGGCATCAGAGGAGTCGGTGCCACTTCCCCTCGTCCCAGCACAGGAAAACGGAGGCACGGAGCCAGGCAGGGCTCGGGGAGCACCTGGGGCTGGGGCCACATCAAGGACCCCCTTCCTCTTTGGGGTTCTGCAGAACCGATGGCGGAAGAGGAGGAAACCTGCAGGCTGCAGAGAGGCCGGTTTGGCAGCACGGATACCCACATGGGCTCTCCATCACCCGTCCCCATCCCCGCCCAGGGCCACCCCAGGGGGGACCCCACTGCCTGCCCCCTGCCCAGCGCAGCCGCGGGGCCGAGGACCCCCGGCATCCGGCGCGGGGGGAAGTTTGCTTTGCCAGCGGAGTTCAGGCTGAGGGCAGGGGCAGCGAGGGCTGTCGGGGTGTCCTCCGGACCGCCGCTGACCCGCGAGGAATGCTGTGAGTCACGGGGAAAGCATCCCCATGCTGCCAGCCCCTCGTGTGCCTCCCAGCCGGTGGCACTGCGTGCTGGGGGACGGTGACTCGAGGCTGCGAGTCCTGCACCCTGGGTTTTGGGGCGAGCCGGGGGTGCGCAGTGCCCCAGGATACCTCCGTTACATCCCACAGAGGTGCCCAGGGGAGATGCAGAGCCCACCTGGCCACACATCAAGCCAAGATGTTGGCGCTGGGGAGGTGGCCATCACCCCAGCATCCGGGCACGGGATGGGGCGGGCAGGCCAGGCACAGTCCCCAGCTCCAGGGAGGCCAGACATGAACTCAGCCTCTCCGAGTGGGGAGAGATGACGTGATGCTGGGAGGTCACCCGGGGCCGGGAAGCCGTCCCAGCCCAGAGCTCGGAGCTCTCCCGCTCAGCCACCTCCGTCCCCTCCGGCTGGCGGGAGGGAAGGGGGAGAGATGCTCCCCGAGGCAGCTCCTGCTCCGGTCCTTCCCCCGGGGAAGCCCGTGTTCTTGGCTTTATCAGCTCACCACAGCTTCATGCCCGGCATTGGAGAGGAGAGAAAGGTTTTTCCCGGAGGTGCCTTATCGAGGTGTTGAGCCCTGGCCGCTGCTTTGTTTCAGGTCATGCTGCAAAATTAAAGAGGGAAATGGCATTTGGGGGAAGAATTGCAAATTCCTGGAAGATTATCTGAGCATAGCAGCTGCCCCGGCACAGGGCGGTGGGAGGTAGCAGGGGGCCAGGACCCTGCCCGGAGCAAGCATGGAATGGGAATCCCAGGAGGGGACAAACCCCAGAGCATCTCTCCATAGGTGAGCACCCAGAGCCCGCCCAGCTGCACCCTCGCAGCCTCCACAGCTGGATACATCCTGAACCGGGAGGACCGTACTATGTTTTTGCAGATATATCAGCCCTGGGCTTCTCCCGAGCACTGGGAGGATACTGGGAGGACACTGGCCGCAGGTGGGAATGGCTGCAGGGAGGAGCTGTGCTGCTGAGCGAGGCACCAGTGCCGGCCGCTTCCTCGAGAGCAGCCGCTGCTTTTGCTTTCGTGCAATAAAACGCAACAGGTTATTGAAGGGCCAAGCGTGGGACGGCAGGAACCTGTTGCCACCTCCTGTCTGTCCCCAGCACCAGGGCAGGAGACCCAGGAGGTGACAGGGCAGGGGACAGCTGGGCAGTGGCTGGGGACAGAAGGATGGTGACCTCCAGGGATGGCAGTGGCATCACCAGGGACATGCGGTCCCCTCCCAGCAGCTAGAGCTCATCTCCCCTGCCCGGGGCATCTCCGGCTCCCGAGGTGCCACCCCAATGGCCACTTCATCCCGTCCCTCCTGTCCCACGCCATTGCTCGTCTTCCCAGGAAGAGCAAAGACCCGATGCTCTTGTGACACCTAATGGCAGTTACTGTTATCAGACTGAGTGCTCTCCCAGGAAGGCTCAGCTTGCCACGGAGCCACAGATCGAGGGATGCTCTGGTGCCCAGCCCAGGCTGGTACTGCTGAGCCCAGATGGGGCTGCCAGAGGGGTTTGGGAGGTGAATATATCAGCCCTGGGAAAGACAAGCCCAGGAGCTGGTTTTTCTCCCCATTCCCTATGGAAACGCAGGCTGTGACTGTGCTGGTCGTCCACTCGCCTCCTCCCAGGGACTTCGGAACATGCTGGCCACCTCCAACCCCAAACCGAGCGGTGCCTGCAGAGCTGAGAACCACCAGGCAGGTGTACAGACAGGAGAAACTCCGACTGTTGCTCTTCAATCCTCCCTCCACATGAAGGGAGAGGCAGGAGCCTGCCCACAACCACAGCTTCAGACATCAGAGAATCCACACCAAAGCACCACGGAGCAGCCCCGGCTCCCCAAATCCTGCTGCCGGGGGAACGCCCTGATAAACCCAGCCCCATCCTTGGGGAGGAGGAGGACGTGTCCCCTCGCATCACGGCACCGAAACCTCGGCCGAGGGCTCGCCGCAAAGTTGCATCACCCAGGTTGGAAAACTCCCGGGTTGGCCCTGAATCCAGCACCAAAGGGGTCAAATCCTTTTAATTACCCAGGACCACCGACCCCAGACCCTCCAGCCTCCTGTGCCAGGACACAGCCCTCGTTTCCCTGTTGCTCAGATCCCACTGCCCGATGGCAGCGCTCCGGCCGCTTTCCAAACCCACCCGTGGGCACGGGCTCATCCCTACACATGCAGCAACTGGACCCGCAGCCCCCCAGGCCCCGCTGGGGCAATGAAGGCTCCAAGACCCCCTTCCCGCTGATGGCAGAGCAGGATCCTGCCAGCCAGATGCTTTTATTTTTTTGCTCGATGCATCCAGCCCAGCGATCGGCATCCTAAGGGGCTGCAAGGCCCTTTCCCCCCATCAACACCCACCTTCTGCCAACACGGGGCTGCCCTGGGTGCAAGAGGTGCAGGCGACGCAGGGGCAGGCAGCGGCGGAGGATGGGTTTCGGGGAATTTAGCTACCAGACCACACACCACGCTCACTGCTGCTTCTGTTCCTGGAAAAAGAGGTGATGGGGGACAGGGCGCAGACACGAGCAGCACCCATGGGTGGCCCCAAGCAGCACTGCAGGAGGGATGGGGAAACTGAGGCACAGAGCAGGTACGTGGGCTGTCCGTGGGGGACACGGGCCAGTGTCACTGCGGCTCTCTGAAGGAAACACGGGTACTGAAGGAGGCAGCCAAGCCCCGGAGCTGACCCTGGAGCTGGGAAGTCATCCTCCAGGCTGGACCAGGCTCCGGGGGACGCAGCCCTGGGGCCTCCTTGCTGCTCCCCCCGCTCCGCGTTTCCATCCACCTTCAGGCCATTTTCCCTTTCTGAAGTGGCTCTTTGCAGGGCGGCTGGCAGAGGGGGGCACTGGCTTTAAGTGTATTTGATGGATAATTCCTCATTACCTTAATGCATTTGCAAGCTGGGATAATTGATGGATGTTTAACAGGATGCGTTTCCGACAGTCGGCTGGAGAAATGGACTCCCATTACTCCGCAAACGTTTCTTTTTACCATTGAACTCCTTTGTTTCAATTGATCCTCGCCTTTCCCATCACTCGCTGCTCATTAATAATCCCCAAAGCAGCTGCTTCTCCCCCCCCAGCTCCTCCTGGCCTCGCCGGCTCGACCTGTGATGCTGGAGGCTTTCGCAGAGGTTTGTAAGCAGATCTGGGCATCGCTGCAGGTCTCTGTTTTATAATAAGCAAGATTTTTTTCCCCCCCCCAAAGCGTGGTCAAACCTGACTAAGAGCAGGGGAAGGGCATGCCTGGGGTATCACCTGGGTCAATCTGAGCGATGCAAGCTGCTTATCCAGGGTGGGGGGGAAATTTGGGGTGAAGTGGGAGAGGCGGCCGATCTGCTGGGCTGAGCCAAGCCCAGGGGAGAGGTCGCCCTTTGGGACCGGTATCAGCCCAAGCCAGGCCTGGAGCTGAGCCCTGCTCTGCCTGCGGTGCTTTTATCTGCAGCTCCCTCTGCTCGGGAAGGGCAGCCCGGGGGTTATCGGCCCTGCCCGTCCCCTGGCAAGGTCCCGTTCCCCCCCGGCGAGGGGTCCCTGCGTCCCCACCCTGCCGAGCCACCCAGGGGGTCTGGGGTGGAGGGGAGCCCCCGGGGGTCTGCCACCCCCTGCACTGCTGGCCAGCAGCAACCCAACATTTAATTCCCCTGGGGTTTCTGCAATAAAGCCCTTGGCGCGGCTGCGGCAAATGGGGCTCCTTCCTCGGCTGGTGTCACCCCAGGCACCAAGGCCGGGGCGGACTGAAGCCCCCGTGCCCTTTTGCAGGCTGCCAGAGGAAGCAGCAGTGCTGGGGGTGTCCCGGGGGGGCTGTTCTCCCCACAATGCTGAGCTCTTCCCATTCCCCATCCTGGTGCATCCCAAACTGCGGTGCTCCCTCGATGCTTCCCCTGCACGCTCAGCCCAATGCTCCTGCCTGCATCCCTGCTGCAGCCCCATCCTTGGCCACTCGCACCCCCAAACCTGGCTTCGGGGCTGACACTTTCCCCCCTCCCTTTTCCCAGACAACCTCAGGTCCTGCACGACCGTTGCTCACACCCTCACTTCTCTTTTCCAGTTCCCCCCTGAGCAGCAGACAAACCTGCAGCCTCTTCACGAGCTTTTTGGCTCTCATCCCCCTTACAGCACACAGCCACCTTGCCAGGGCAAGAGCCTCCGCTACCGCTCACACCATTTACTTGCCGTGGTCTGACCCTTCCCCGCAGCGTCCCTGATCCTTCCAGCCTTTTTCCCATCCACATCTCGCCCAGGATGAAGCAGAAGAGCCCTGGCACAGGAGGCAAGCAGCTACAGGCCTGGTTTAAGGCAAAATTAGAAAGAA
Source organism: Platalea leucorodia (assembly GCF_965183815.1). Taxonomy (NCBI): domain Eukaryota; kingdom Metazoa; phylum Chordata; class Aves; order Pelecaniformes; family Threskiornithidae; genus Platalea; species Platalea leucorodia. Next base: position 5,312,756 of record NC_138841.1, read on the forward strand.
AGAAGCAAAACCCAGAGAAGGAAAATCAGCTGGGGCTGCTCAGGGCTTATATAGCCCAGGGCGGGTGGGGTGAGGGGGATTGGGCTGGATCCAGGCCAGCTGGGGAGATGGGATGGGGCAAAGCTGTGAGACCCACAGCTGGGATGGAGGTGGCCGGGATGGAGAGTGGGGAATGGGGGGACTGGAGGAGACGTTCTTGCCCTGGGGTTCACTTGGGGGGCCCGAGGGGCCAGATCCCAGGGCACGGACCAACCTGATGGAGCCCACGCTGCCGGGCTGTGCCAGCAGGAGTGATGAAAACCCCAGTCCCAAACATGTCGCTGCTGTGGCTGAAGCATGAGATTGAGCCCCACGTGCTCCCCAAAACGTGGGCTGCACCCCGTGCTCCACAGCGAATGAGTTTGGGGGATGCGGCTGGTCCTCCCCAAATCCCTGTGCCGGGGAGCAGCTGGCTGCAAACCCCCCATGCCCATTTGCACAGCCCCCCCGGGGAGGCGATAACCTGCTTTTGGGGGGCTCTGCCTCTTGGGGTCTCAGCTCAGGAAGATCTGGGGGCGAGAGAGGACCCCACAACCCGTGTCCACCCCCCTCTGTAGGATTAACACACTCGCTGACAGTAAATAACCCTCTGAGAAGGGATGAGCTCTGCGGGCAGAGATGGATGAGACCCCTCTTGCTGCAGACGAGGTGCTGAGCAGGAGGGGGACAGGGCGGACAGCAGGGACCGGGGCTCCCCACCGCTCCCATAAGGCACATCCCAGGGCAGATGTCTAAACCAGGCTCGTGCCCCAGAGATGCCCCTCTTGACTCCGTAGCTGCCCCACGAACACGCACGGTTGGTACCTGCCCATATGGGGCATTTCCAAGCCAGGACCAGGCTTCACCCCGGGCAAAGCTGGGGGGTCCCGCTGAGCTGCCAGCCGCGGCTCCGATCCCCTCCTGAACTGCAGAGCCGGTCTTAAATCATTGTGGGAAGGCTGGTAAAAGCCTCGGTGCCTTCAAGCATGAAATACAAAGCACTCACCACCCCCTTTCAGCCTCTTCCCTGAGTGCCCGGCTCACCGCATGAAACCTTTTATATCCCCCCTCCCCGTTTTTCCCCGCCAGCCCGGAGAGCGCCGGCGCGCCGCCAGCCCCTCCACAAGCAGCACAATCCCAAATTGCTCCCTGCCTTTATTATTAAAAAAAAAAAAAAAAAAAAAGGGGGAGGAAAACCAAGGCTGTGATTTCCTTTCTCCCCTCTGAAATGGCATGGGGGGTGAGGAGGAGGGATGGGAGGCCAAATCCACCCCATCCCCGGCGTTCACCCCAAACCCAAATGTGCCGAAGGGTTTGATTTTAATGGAAAGAGCTCAGGGAGGCATTTTGCAATGAGGGAGGGAGGGAGCGACTGCAGATGTGCAATGGGGATGTGGAAAGGTCCCCACTGCTTCATCACTGGATCAGCCTACGGCAGAGCTGGTACCTGCCAGGCACGGCGGCGAGGGGGCTGGTGGACCCCGGTGATGCTTCACCCCAGCAGCGTGGGGCTGCACGGTCTCAACGTGGTCTGATGGAGCCAGAGGTGGCCAAGGGTGCTGCAGGGTGCTGGGGAGCATCACCCCCGCATCCCGGTGGCAGTGGCAGGGCAGGGACGGCTCCGTGGGGCGATGCCATCGCGGGCAGATGGGGCTGCGGGAGGGCGGGTGGCGCGGGGCTGTCCCCGGGTGCCGGGGGAGGATATAGATGGCGCGGGGTGGGATGCTGTCGCGCTGCTATCAATCAGCGGCGGCTTTACCGAGCGCGGCAGCGTCTCCAGGGTGTAAATCAGACCTGAACAAGACGGAGGATTTCTCTGCAAGATCTGGCCTCGCCGTCAGCATTCGCTCCGGCAACAGCGTCGCGACAGGGAGACCTCGCGTCCCTGCCAGCTCGGTGAAGGGCGTGTGAGGACGTCTGCGAGAGGATGCTGAGCGTGCCACCGCTCCGCTATGGGGGAAAATGGCCCGGGGGAGTCCAAAGAGCAGCTCCCAGCGGTCTGAACCCCTTTTCAGCATCTCCTCTGCTTTCCACCCTTCCGTGTCCTGCTGATGGAGTCCCAGCCAAGCAAACATCTCCCCCCCGCCGTGGTCCTGTGGGTCTTTGTAGGGAGCAATAAGGCACCTGCGGTTTCTGCACCGCACCCGCTCCCTTCCCGGAGCAGGGTTTATCTGTGCAACACCAGCGTTTGCCCCCAAGCCTGCCCCAAAGAGAGACTGGGATGGGGACAGGGGCTCTCTGGGGAGCCCTTGGGTGGCCAGAGGCAGCCTGGCCTCTGCGGGTGGCCTGTCCCCTTGTCCCCATCCTGCCTGGGACAGGACGGGGGACGTGGCTGGGGGCTTTCCATTCCTCCCCGTTTTCCTTAGGACCCTTTTGGTGCAGCATAGCCCCAGGTAACGCAGCGTCCCCGGTCCCCACGGCAGTGAGGACAAGCCCAGGGAGCTGCTTTCCTGCCCTAAACCCCTCCTTTGGCTGCCGAGACAGAGATTGTTTCCATTTTCCCCACACCAGGCAGTTTTTCTCCAATAGCAAGAATTTAGGAATCTGCTTTGATCACCTAGAGCCGGCCCCGGTCTGAGCTCGCTGCCGGTCGTGCTCAACCTTTCCCTCCCATGTGCTTTATTCCCCCTCCTAATGCCGTAGGTGCCTGGTGAGGACAGTACTGCCGAATTGCTTCATCTTTCCAAACGTCGCCCATCTGGAAGCCAGCCCAGCCCTCGAACCGTGCCGCGCAGGCATCCCTGTGCCGTGCCGTGCCTGGTCCAAGCATCACTGGCTTCACGGCGACTCAGCTGAAGGCACTGCTCTTTGCCGTCATGGTTTGCTCCGCAAGGTTTCACCTTCCTTCTCCCACCACTTGTCCGTTCTCCCCCAGCTTCCCCCATCGCCCCCACGCTCCCTCCCGCTCGTCCTCCAGCTGCTGCCCCAAAGCTGGGGCCTTTCCCTGCTCCCGATGAAAGGGGAATGGATCTGCTCCTTCCCTGCTGCGGCAGCGGCTGGGGCAGAGCCTTCGGCGGGGGGAGAGCGGGCGAGCTCCCTGCCTCGGCTCCTGTGAGCATCTTTCATCCCTGCACGAACGTGCTCACATTCAAGGCGTAATTACTGCGTGAGTCAGCCCTTTCGGCAAAAGCCTGACGGCTCCGTCCTCGCGCGCCCCAATTCCTCCCGCAGCTCCCCCCCATTACCCACCCCAGCCCTGGGGATGCGAGCTTGGGGCATCACCACCCGCTGTGGCTTTCGGGCTGGGTTTTGGGGGAAGCAGAGTGGGAGATGCAGAGCATCCTGTCCCCTGGGAGATATTCAACCCCTGAGGACGGCGATGCCAGCGAAGGGGCCGTGGTCCAGCATCTGCCCGATGCATCCTGGGCTGGGGCTGCCAGCGAGTGCCCGGGAGCAGGGGAGGGCTGGGCGGCTGCGATTATTCAATCTGGAGCAACCCTGACCTGCTGACAAAGGCAGAGTTATTTTTAAAAAGCAACCACTCAGCGAAATTCGCCTCCGCCGCCCGTCCTGCTGCCGCTGCCCGCCGCCCGCCGCCGGGGAGAAATCCATCCCGGGAAAGGTGGCTCTTGGATGCCTGAAACGGGGAGCAGGAGCATGGTCCCTGCCCTGCACCCTCCCAGCCCCCTCCCCAGGCTCTGCTGGCTTTTTGAGCTGCCGAAACCTCTGCGGAGCAATGGGAGCACCGCAAACGGCTTTCCAGCACCATTTATAGCCCCACGCGCACAGCGAGCCCAGGGCTCCTGGTGCGGTGGAGGGGAGGGCACCCCACACGCATCCCCCCTGGGGCTCCCCGAAGCATCACCCCTCTCCCTCTGCAATCAGCAGGGTGGATCCTGCCCAGCTCAGGGACCTTATTGCAGGATAATGCCTGCATGGTGATGGCCACAGTGCCGGGACCAGACCAGCATGGCAGCGGGATCGCCTGGTCCTTGCCCTTGTGCAGGGGGGGAGTGCGGGGGTCCCCTGTCCTCGTCCCCCCTGGCTCAGCCTGCGGGTCAGGAGCTGCCCTGACCTCTGCCCGGGCTGGGGGGGTGCCCTCTCCATCCCAAGGCCGGTTGGCATCGGGGAGGGATGTATTCAGAGGAGGGTTTGGCGTTTGCAGGGGAAGAGCTGGACCTGCTCCAAATTTCCAGGGTGAGAAAGTCGCCCCAAGCCACGCTCCAGCTCCAGATGCCCAACTTGAGGGGCCGGTGATGCTTCACCCGCAGCCAGGCGAGACCTCAGCACTCCCACACCTTGCAGACCCCCCCCTTTCTACCCAAAAAGACTCAGAGGGGCTTTAATTCCCAATTACGGGGTGGGGGTCCGCTCCAAGACTGCCCGGCCGCTGCCCAGCAGTGGTTGCGCTCCCCAGCCCCGCTTGCCTTCACTCCCCCAAGGCGGCTGCGCTGCCCAGGAGCCCTCCTTCCCTTTTATTGCCACGATGTGAATTAATACCCATTTCCTGAAGCTTTTATGGTTTCCTCCCAAATGGCTCTTACATCAGGGGGATATTGGGTTACAGCAAATACCAGCAGCAAGGAACGAGCCCAGGCTCTGCCTGCTCCTGAATCCACCAGTGCATTTAGGGACCATCAGCCTCTGGATCTGCTCCCCCCCAACCTGTCCCTTCCCCGGAGCCAGACGGATGCTGCTGGCAGCAAATGACCCCCTTGGGATGGTGGGAAAGACCGAGGACCCTCTTGAACCTCTGCACGGGGAGAGCAGGGCTGGCTGAGCCCCTGGGGTGCGGGGATTTGGGGGTGGCCCCTGGTTTCGGGGTGGTTTCGGGGTGCCTGGTTTGGCTGCCGGGTTCCTGCCTCTGTCTCGCTCCGAGCGCACGCACACCTCTCGGGCTGGTTACTGTAGAAACGAAATTAGTACAGGGAGGGAATGCAATCCCAGAGCTAATTAAGGTAATTACAGCTTCACACCAGCTGCTCACGAGGTCCAAGGACCTTCTGTAACTTGTGGAGGGGATCAGCCGCTCGGGGGACTTTGAACTCCAGCTCCCGGAGACTTTGGTGGCACTCGGGATGGGCCGTGTCACTCGCCACCGAGGGTGACACCGAGCTGCGGGGGTGCACGGCCTCAGATGTGCCAGCCCCATCGCAGCAGCAGGACCCAGGCTGGGTTTGGGGCCCGGGGTGGGTTTGGGGTCCCTGGGGAGCTGCTTTGGAGGGGGGTTGGTGCTGGGGGGCCGGTGTGAGATGCTCCCCGAGCCCGGGGCAGCCTGCCAGCAGTTGCATTTTACAGATGTGTCACTTTGGTGCTTCAAGTGGGGACGCGCTGACCCAGTGGGGTGGGAAACCGCAGCTGGGTTGCGGTCCCCTCCATCCCACAGGGACCGGCTCGCTGAGGCCGAAGGGTGCAGGATGGGTGCAGGCAGCAGGGAGGCGGCAGGACCCGGGGCTGGTGGGTGTCAGGGCTGTTTGGGGGGGGACATGGAGCTGGAAAAGCAGACATCTGCCCCAGGGTGAACCTACTGGGACCAGTTAGGCACACTGGGGACAACACAGGGATGGGGTGACCGTGGGGTTTGGCGCGGGGCCACCCCCAGCATCCGGGGGGGCAGGAGCATCCCTGGGTCTCCGGGCAGCCTCCCGTCAGCGGTGAAATGTTACTACCTAGTGGGTGCCTTCCCACAAAACATGGTTTTTGGAGCCGATTCCCGGCACCGGCCCGGGGCGGGAGCCAGGGGAACGCGGCCAAATATGTTTGTGCCGTGGCTGAAACTGCCTGGTGGCCTGGCTGCGGCGCGGAGCCGGGGACGGCGGGGGCTTCGCTTCCCGGGGACCCGGCGGGCTGGCAGGGGGCCAGGGCTGGGGACAGAAACGCCGTGTGCCGCGGTGGCGGTGTGTCAGCGCCAGGAGCGGGCGGTGATTCACCGCTTACCAGCACGCTGATATTTATTACCCAGCTTCGTTACAGGGCCGACATGAAATGTGGTGCGGGGAGGGGGGGAAATAAATACAGCGCCGGCGCGGGGGGCGGCAGCATCCCCCGTGAAACCCGATGGGTTTCCCCATCCTCCCCCCGCCGCTGCTTTCTCCGGCTGGTGGATTTTGATGGAGGAAAATAAACGCTTGCAAAAATCACTCTCTCTCCCGGCTTGTCCCCGTTTGCCCTGTGCTTTGGCAGCTCCGCCGGGGTGGGCTGGGACATGGCGAGAATGGGAGCGAGGAGGGAGGGAGGGCGGGAAGGGGCTCCCCTGGGATGCTCGGTCTCAACAGGGCGATGGGACCGAACTGGGACCCCCCTCCTGCACGGGACCCCCCTCCTGCAGCCCGTTCCCTGTGGTCTTGGAGGAAGCCGGCCATGACGTGGAGCTGCCTGAGGTGCGCGGGCATGAGAACGGTCCCAGCTCAGTGCATGGATCAGAGGCAGGAGTGGGGCCCTGTGGGGAGGTGGGAGGGGAGGGGGGGCAGATCCCCTGAGCGGGTCCCCAGAGCTCGTCCCCCACCCTGAGGAGCGCGGTGTGGGAAGAGCGAGGCAGCCCTGGTCTGGGGCTGGATCCGATGGAGGGGGACGGATCCAAGGCAGCAGGATGGATCCAAGGCAGAAGGATGGATCCAAGGCAGCAGGATGGATCCAAGGCAGAAGGATGGATCCAAGGCAGCAGGATGGATCCAAGGCAGAAGGACGGATCCAAGGCAGCAGGATGGATCCAAGGCAGAAGGACGGATCTGGTGCAAAGGGAAGCAGCCAGAGCTGAAGGATGGAGCTGGTGCGAAGGGACAGATGCAGCGCAGAGGGATGGGTCGGATGCGGGAGGCTGGTTCTGCTGCAGGGGGACGGAGCTGCTGCAAAGGGACGGGTCTGGTGCGGAGGGCTGTGTCTGAGGCAGGCGGATGTGACTCAGAGTGACACGAGCGCAAGGGTTTGTGTCCCCCCCAGCCCTGCCATCAGCACGGGGCTGATCCCTTCTCCCCCAGTGTCGCGGGCAAAGGGGCCCCTCGCCTCCCCCCTGCAGAGCCCCACCTATGCCCACCTGTGCCTCAGTTTCCCCGTGCGGCCAAGGGGCAGAGGCTGCTCCGTCCCCATTTCCCTGCACGCCTCCATCTGTCCATCTACCCCTCCAGCGGCACGGTGAGGACGGGGGCTCCGACCTTCTCCCGCAGCAGCTGGGAAGGGCCAGAGCGACGCGGGGCCAGCGTGAGCCCCCCCTCGGGTTATTTATAACCACCTCCAAGTGCCGGTGTGCGGCGGCTGCTCCCGGGGATATTTTTAGCCCGCTGCAGGGAATCATGGCAGCGAGCACTTGGGAGCAGCAGGAGGGAGGGAGGGAGAGGTGCTGCAGCATGAAGCCCTGCCAGCATCCCTGCTCCGAACCCCCCCGGCCTCGCCATCCTCCCTTTTCAGGGAGGAACCCCCCCTCCGGGACGGCTGCAGGGTCACGCCTGGCCTTGGCGCCATCGCATCCCTTAACGGCCTGCTGGCACCCCAGGGACAGCGTCCCCGTGCCACCCGCTGCCTCCGCGCTCCACAAAGCCGGACACGGGCAGCGGGGCTGCACCTCGGCACGGGGCACCCATCGAGGCGCGGGGTGCGGAGGGGAGGCTGGCGGCGGAGGGGCCGCGCGAGCTGCTGCTGTCTACTCGAGACAGGCAGACATTAGGCGAGCGGCGCTGTCTGCATCTCTAATCGGCCTCGCTCCCGCCGGCTGCCGCCTGCTCCCCCGCCCAGCGCCGCTGCGGAGGCTGCGGGAAATCCGGGCGAGGGGACCCCTGGGCGCGTGGCTCCGTTCCCCCGCCACGGGTGCTGCCGCCGGCCCCGCTGCCGCGGCCACCCCTGCACCGGCTGCCCGCCGGGTGGGTGCTCTGCACCCTGCAGCGCCTGCGTGGCATCTCCACATGCACACACATGTGCACGCACCCATGCATGTGCACGTGTACACCTGCATGCGCACACACGTGCATGCGCACACACATGTGTGTGCACACTGGCACAGCAAGGAAGGAGCTCCGGGGACGGAGGTGGCACCCAGGCCCTGCTGGGTGGGGAGGGACCCCTTGTGCCAGCCCCGCGCCGTGCACAGGGGTGCCAAATGCACCACAGCTTCACCCGCTGCGACCCCCCCTACACCCAGTGCTGGCAACACCCCCAAATTTTCCAGAGCCCAAAGCCCGCTGCAGCCTGCAGCAGCTGCAGAGCACCCGGTGTCAGCTTCCCGAGCACCCCAGGACCCGGGCACCTGGGGATCTGGGCACCTAGGAGCAGAGCTGGGCACTGGGGCACAGGGCTGGGCACCCAGTACCAGGGCTGGGCACCCAGGACCAGAGCTGGGCACTCTGGGGTGCAGGGCTGGGCACCCGAGACCAGGGACAGACACCCCAGGGACAGACACCCATCCCCGGCAGTGCCGGCGGGGCCGTGGGGCCGAGGTGTGAAGCGCCGCCCTCCTGTTCCAGGCAGTTTCCCAGTTTATTTTCTCCCCTATTGGATTCCAGCTGGCAGGACGGCGCCTATAAATATACATAAGGGCTCATTTACATGACGGTTTATTCGGGAGCAAATTCCACAGCTGCCTGGCAGACGGCTCCGTGCAGCGGGCGAGAGCCGTGCCCCAAACACCAGCCGTGCCTCAGTTTCCCCATCTGCAACCCAGACCAGGGTGGGAATGGTTTTCCTCGCATTTTTTACGATCTATTCCTGGAAAGCCCAGGGTGTTATTATCGAGGCTATTTATAGCGCAGTAAATGGGTTATTAATATGATTATTCGCAGCGTGGCAATGGGTAATTGCCCCGGGTGGGGATGACACCCTGCGTGTGTGCGGTGCTGCAGGAGGCCGGGCTCAGCCCCAACCTGCCTGCAGCCCAGGGGGAAACTCACCCCAAAACCCCCGGGGGGCAGCGGGCTGTGCCCGGCGGGCGATGGGGTCCCACGGCGGAGCTGGGGGCTCGCGGCTGCTGGAGGGGTTTGGCGCTGCCGTGCTCCGGCGCTGGAGTCCGGCTCGTGTTTCGATCATGATGATTAGCTGAGTCACAGCTGGGGTGCTGCTAATTAAATGTATTTCTTAATTAACAAGATCACAGAGAAGGGCTGCCAGCCCGGCTTGGCTTTCAATCACGGCTGACAGAGGCAGCTGCGGCCGCGGAGGTACCGTGTGGCCAGAGGTGTGATGAGCGTCCCAGTGCTCAGCTCTGCCCCGTGGCCGCCTCTGCTGCTCTCCCACCCCATTTCCCCATGCAGCAGCGGTGTGAGGATGAGGAGGGCTCATGCCCGGCATCCTCCAGCCCTGGGTGAGACGAGTGGGGCTGCCTCAGCCCCTGGCTGTTGTGGACCTGGGGTGCAGCGAGCGCGTCGGTGCTCAGCGCAGGGCTGGGCCACCCCCTGCTCCTGCCCTGTGACTCAGGGCTGCTTCACGTCCCCCCCGCCACCAGAGCCCTGACCAAGCCTGGCCATTAATATTAATAATACCCCCCCGCAGCTGCTATTCACCCATCCCAAAGCACAACCTGAAGTAACCCCCATCCCGCTCCCTGATGTGGAAATCTCCGCTCTCCACTGGATGGGGAAACTGAGGCACGGGAACTGGGGCAGGAGCAGTGCCAGGAGTGGGGCAACCCAGGGCTTTCCCCGCTCCCCCCTAGGGCCTGGCCTGGAAGATGGGGCAGCAAAACCCTGGGAAGGTACCCACAGCCCCACGGTGACCCACGGGGGGGTGAGCCAGAGTGGGTGGGGAGGGTTTTCTGGGCTGGGAGAAAAAAAAAAAAGAGAAAAAAATAAATAAAAATAAATAAAAATAAATAAAAGAGCCCATTTTACCCCCCAGCCTGAGCTCTGCCCCATGGCGATGGGCCGATATCCCTGTGGGAAGCGGGGGGCTGAGCTCTCCGGGGAGGTTTCGCGCGTCCTCGCCCGCCGGCACGGGCAGGCGGCTGCGCTGGGGCTTCTCCCTGGCTTTGGCAGTCTGGTCATGTCCTGCCAGGGAGAGCAGCAGGACTGAGTCACGTTCCAGCGGCAGCAGTGACTCACGGCCGCCCCAGCCTCCTGGGGAGCAGCCGGCACATTGCAGAGATTCCTGGATGGAGGCAAGAAAATAAAATTAAATAATAACAACCATCGCCCCCCCTCCTTCCTTCCCCCAGCCTCCTGCAACACAGGCGCAAACAGCAAATTCCTGCGCCACCGGGAAACACCTCCCGCCTCGCCAGACGCCGAGATGCACGACCTGGTTCTCAATTGCATGAAACGCCCTTTGCCGGCAGCCTGCGGGAGCCCCCGAAAAGGAGGTGGAAGCTGCAGCCCCCCCCAAAGCTCCCCCAAGCCTGGGGACACCCCGGTAGCGAGGCCCTGCCAGTGCAATGAAAAGGGGGGGTGCAGCTGGCCGGATCCTGGGGTCCCCCTCCTGCTTTGCATTGCTCCCTGGGGGATTCGGGGGGGTGCAGAGCGGAACCGGGGTACCCCAGCTCTAAGGCTGCACAATCCTGGCTGTGTTTTATTTTTGGGGGGGGGGATCACAGATATTTTACATCATTTAGCATCATTTCCCGTCCTTAAATCCCCCGCCCAGCCTCAGGGGAGATGGGGTTCCCACGCGCCCCCGCAGCCCCCGGCAGGGAGGGGTGCACCAGCGCAGGGCTCCTCCGCGGCTGCCTTCGGCCTCGCCGTATCTATTATTTAAAGCGCTCGGTGGGAGCGGTGGAAACCCCTGTGGGCTGCGGAGGCTGCGCGGCGGGGAGAGGCCATGCTGCCGCAGCTCCGGCCTGCGCAGCCCCAGCGCCGCGGCGCTGCAGCGAGGGCGATGCCGCCGGAACGGCCCCCCGGGGCTGCACGCTCCGCATCACCGAGCGGAGCCCCTGTGGGTCACAGGCCCTATAGGGGATGGCGCAGGGGAATGCACCTGTGGAGCTTGACACCTATAGAGCCCAGCGCCTATAGAGCAAGGGCCCCTGCTGCAGAGGGCTGGCCCCTATGGAGCCCAGCTCCTATACAACCCAACCCCAAGCATTGTAGAGCAAGAGGTATTGCCCCAGTGATGCAGCTCCCTGCAGACCAGCGCCTATAGAGCAGGAAAATATCTCACATAGAAGAGTGCAGCCCCTATAGGGATCTGCAATTAGCAAGCAAGAGAATGTGCCCTATAGAGCAGTCCCTGCAGAGGGGGAATGCCTACCCTGTAGAGAACCCCCCTATAGAGCCTGTCCCTATATACCAAGAGCCCCCAGCACGCAGAGCAGCTGCCAGGGCAAGCAGCAGGCTGGGGGTGTGGGGTTTTATAGGGCCCATATGGTCCCGATCCCACCCCACACCTGGGGAGCACGTGGGGGAACCAGCCCCGCGTCCTGCTGAGCCCCTTCCCGGGGAGCAGGGGGGGTTTGCACCGCACACAGCCCCGCAGCGGGGCGCAGGGACGACTGCAACCCCCCCACGCTTCTCCACGTCCCCACCGGCCACCTCTCTGCTCGCTCCGTGCCCTTGAACCTCTCTGCGTCCCCTTTCCCGCAGCACGGGATAGATCGGGGTGCGGTACCCGGGGTTTGGGGTGAGCACGGGACGACGAAGCCTCTGCAAAGCGGCGGCTGCGTCGGTGCCTGTTCCCCTTTGCTGCGGGCTGGGTTTTCTCAATGAGGGGTGGCCCGGCCCCCAGCGTAGCCGCGGCGCGAGGGTTTCACAATGTATTTTGGTCAGTGCTTACAAGAAGAGGCCGCGGTGAGGGCTGAGGCGGGGGGGGATTCCAGTAAATGGCCTCCGAGCCTTCCTCATTCTCAAGAATAGGAAACCGCGCGACTTCTCCACAGGGTTTCGCTTTCTGTGCAGGGAGGCGAGAGGCCAAACTGCTCCGCTTGACCATCGCTGTGACGCAGCCAGGGGACCGAAAAAGCACGGGAAGAGAAAAATTGATCAGTGCGTTCGCTGCACGTCTTGGGTGCAAAAAAAAAAAATCTCCTTTTTTTTGTCTGGGTGAGCAGAGTGGGGCAATCACGAAATCCCATGAGTTAGGTCTCCCACCAGCCGGTTTTGGGGATGCTCAGGGCAGCCGAGCGATGCCGTCTCCCAGCAGCGTCCTTCGGAGCCGGCGTGACGCCGAGGCCGCGGCAATAACCCGCCCCGGCGCCCCATCACCCCTCCATCCCTCGGCAGCCCCTTTCCCCGGCACAGGTGGATGCCGCCGCGGGGCAGCGGTCCCCGAGGGCGGCGGGGAGCCGGGAGAGGGGTGGGCAGGGGCTGGTAAAAATAGCACCCAGGTGCCCTCTGCCCCAGAAGTGATTTCTCGGTCGGTAAACAGGAAATCTATTCTTAGGCCCATTCATGAGCCGCGGGCTGATGGCAGCTCCCCGCTCCAGGCTTGTTTTGTTCCTCGCTGACACCGGGGTGACGCCGAGGCGGAAGGCCACCACGCAGAACCTTCCAGCCCCGCGGGCTTCCCCTTACTCGCTCTTTCCCCCCAGCGGCACCCTGCGCTCCCCGGCTTTTCCAGGGGTGCTGGGGTTTCCCCTTCACATGAGGCGATGGTGGGAGGTGAGGACGGTTTTGGGGTGTCTCTGGAAACCCCTGTAGTGTTTGCTTCTGGGCTCAGCCCCGTGCGGGGTGGGACCCTGACGGGCAATTGCTTTGGCAGAGCTCTCCCTCCGACATCCAGCTCCTCTCCCCCTTCCTTGATGGTATCTCATAAGTTGGAGGAGATAAAGCCACTGCAGTTTGCCCTTTCCTGGGATGAGCTGAGCTGGGCAGACTGAGGAAGGAGGACGACGCTTACAGCTTTTTCCTGGCTCCCCAAAGCCCCCCGAGTGGCGACGGCTGTGGTTCATCTTTGCTCCCCATCCTCTCCCCGAGCGTTGTCCCCATTTGCAGCATCTGGCTCCAGCTCGCTTCCCTTCCCGCTCTCCATGGATCCGTTTAGCCCGTAACACCCCTGGGCCCTGCCCGAGGCTGCCGTGCGTCTGCCTGCTGGGCTGGAGCTGCTGTGCGATCCAGGTGCAGGCAGAAATCCCTGCCTGCTAGGGACGGCCTTCCCTGCCTGCTGGGGACAGTGGGCTCCCGCATCCCATGGCTCAGAAGGTGCAACTTCTGCCTGGGCAACATTTTTGGGGAGCTAAAGAGGATGAAGAGAGAGAAACGTGGGGCTGCAGCCTGCAGCGCTGGGTGAAGCGACCAGGGGTGCTCGTTACGCTGACGATGAAGAGGGGAATTCCCCATCTTCTCAGCATCACTGCCTTGCCCCAGCGCGGCAGCACCAGCTGTGTGAACTCGGATTTGTCCCAGAGCGTTTCCCCTCCAGGAAACGGGTGACCGAGAGAGGTACACGGGTGGAAGGTGCTTGTGGGCAGGATGGGGTGCAGGGAAAGTCTGGGATGGGCAGGAGCACAGGCTGGCTCGGCGACGCAGGCTGGGGGTGCCTGTGGTTAAGGGGTACCCCCACACCGTGGGACTGCAGCAGTGGGAGGCCAGGAGCGGTGACAGGCTGGGAGAGGGACATCCTAAACCCAGCACGAGGGTCCCGGAGCCGGGTGAGGGTGAGCTACGAGCTGGGTCTCTGCAGGGTGTCGGACCGGGGCTGGTTACAGATGTAGGGCCCCGGTGGCAACCCCACGGGGCGCTCTGGAAAATACACCCCCCCAAAAAGGCGCCTTAGACCGCAGAGGCGGGTTGCAGGTAGGATTTATCACAGCAGTCCCAATTCCACAGATGCTTTCACAAAATTGGGCATCCCCCCTGCACCATCCAGCGCCGGGCCAGGCTCGGGGAAGGCTGAGGCACTGCTGCCCTCGGGCGGCAGCCGGCGGCAGGGCACAGCGGGCCGGGGCCGGGCTGGCTGCAGGGGCGCAGGCTCCCCAAAACCCCCTGGCTCTCCAAATCCCCCTGGCTCTCCAAAAACCCCTGGCTCTCCCTCCACTTCAAGGCTTGGGTACCTCCATCGTCTCTGTCCAGTGCGGAGAGCAAGGAGGGAGAGGAAGAACTGGCTTATCCGTGCGGTGGCGAACGTGTTTGCCCTTTTCGGGATGAAAAACCAAAGCGCAGAGAGGTGGAGGAGCTGCCTGAGGCTGGCTGCGAGCAGGACGGGCAGGGGGAGGTTTGACCTGCCAGGCGGCCCAGGAGGTGGGCACGGCCTCATTCTGCTTCGTCGCAAGAGTCCGCATCCTCGCCCTCCTCCGGGTGCGTGATCCCCGCGGCGGAGCGCGCCATGGCCCTCATCCAGCGCCGCTTCAGCTCCTCGGTGTCGGCCACGAAGGTGTAGACCTGCCGGGACTGCACCAGCTGGAAGAGGTGGCGGGAGTCGCCCTGGGGCAGGTCCCTCACCTGGTAGCCCAGCAGCGGGATGGAGGTGTGCGCTCGGACGTCCTGCCAAGAGCGGAGACAGCGGTGGGAGGCAGGGGACGGCACGCTGGGCTGTCCCTTGCAGATGGAGCCGAGCCCGGCCTTACCTGGGGGGCCGCGTAGATGTACAGCACGAGGGGATCATCCTGCGGGATCACGAACCAGCCCCGCGTGCCCCCCTTGCCGTTCTTGTCCAGCAGCTGCAGGGAACTGCACAGCAAACTCCTGCCTGATACCTCTGCGGCTCCTTTCTGCCAAAAAAACAGCAAACAACTCCCTAAATGCCCTGTGCGGAAGGCAGAAAGGGCACTGAGCAAAGGTAATTTCCTGGGGAATTCCCTGCCTGCTCCACAAAACTCCCCCAAACCAGGGGCAGGCGAGGGGCAGTCCTGGCTGTAAGGGTCCTGCTGAGATCCCGTGGCGGAGAGCACCCTGGATGCCTGGTCCCAAGGCTCAGAGCAGGAGGGAGAGGGCTTAGCACATCCACCAGCCTCCCAATTAGCAGGCAGCCTCTGACCGCTGCGGGAGTGACTCCCACCCCGCTGCTGCAGGCGCACGGCCGGGCTGTGACAGCGAGGGTGGGGACCACGGTGGGTGGCAGAGCTCAGAGCAAGAGGGACAGAGGAGCAGGGCACGGGGAGGACGGGCAGAGAGGGGCAGAGCTCACCTCCAGGATGCCTTTGTGCTTCCCCTCCCGGTCCTCGAGCACCACGTGGCCCGTCAGGAAGACGTAACACTCCTGGCACACGCGGTTCAGGCGGTTCCCATCATACTGCAGCTCAGCCTTGTAGTCAGAACAGCGAGCGCACACCACCTACAGCCACCAGCCAGGGACACCGGTGAGACTGGGGCAGGGCTGGGGGATCCCAGGGACAACTCCATGAGGAGCTGAGGGGCGGGAGCAGCCCTGAGCCCAGGGAAAGGGGTACAAGGTGTAGGAGAGGTGCGCTCCTGGCCCAGCGGCCACCCAAGCAGGCCAGGAGGGAGGGAAGAGAGGGCGGAAGGGGCGACTCACGTATCCACAAGCCCGACAGTGGTGTCTCCGGCGTATGATGGCGTTGAAGGGCTCCTTGCAGCGCATGCACATGGTCACCAGGTTGTCCCGCACCCACTGTGGGGCTCGGCGGCCCAGCTCCTCTGTCTGGGGGGGGGAGACGGCATGGCTGTCTAGCTGGCTAGCTGTGGTCCAGGTTGTCCCAGCCCCTCTGCTCTCATCCCTTCTTCTCCTCAGCCCTTCTCCCTGTCTGCAGCCTCCCCCCCAGCTCTCTTTAGCTAGGAAAACTGAGGCACAGCAAGGTGGGCTCTCCCTGAGCTTCCGTACAGGGGAGTGCTGGAGACAGGCAAGACAGAGGGAGGGCAGGAGGGTTACCTTCAACGCAGGGGTGCCCAGCTCCAGCCCGTGCACTGCTGTCTTAAAGGTCTCACTCCTCTTCTCCTTCCTGTCAATGGCATCTTGGAAGGCCTAGAGGGGAAGGCAGGGCTGGAGGGGCAGCCGAGGGGCTGCCCCTGACACAGGGCATCCAGCTGAGGTGAGTGAGACGTGCCGCCTCTCCCAGCACTCAGTGGTACCTTGATCCAGGCGTTCATCTCCTCCCCAGACCTGGGTACAAAAAGGGAGATGGATAAGCCATTGTCCCTCCTCCCCGAGGGTCTGCGGGACCGTCACCCTTCCCCTTACCTGGCTTGCAGCTCCAGCGTCCGCTGCTTTCCCGAGACCAGGAAGGTGTGAGGGAATTGCGTGTCGTTCAGCTCCCGCACCTGAGACCAAAGAAAGGATGTGGAGCAGCTGAACCCACGTCCAGCACACAGGGACCTTCCTCCATGATGTGGGGGACAGGGATTTCCCTTGGGCACAAGCCCTTCAGTCCCTCAAATCCTACGTGCACGAGGCTGCACTGCAATCTCACAGGATCGGAGCATATCAACCAGTCCTCCTCACCCACAAAGCCACCCCTGGCTCCAGCTCCTCCCTCCTTTCCGAGGAGGTGCGGGCCAGCAGCCACAACACACCCCAGAGCGGGGTGCATTTTTGGGGAGCCAGGGTTTGGGGGAATCACAAAGACAAGGTGCCTGCCTGACCTTCATGCCATCCACGTCGATGCGGAGGTGGACCTGGAACTCGGCGCCCACCTGGATGACCCTGGGCACGCAGTACAGCAGCATGTTGTTGAACTGGGCAGGGGGGAGGAGGAGAGGGTTGGTTGGAGCCCAGCGCCTGTCTGTTCAGAGCTGGGGGCTTCCCTGGGATCTAGGGTCCTTCACCCCCCTGGGCTGAGCTGCTCCTTGGGAAGAATCCAGCCTAAAAAGCAACTGCTTCTGCCCCAGCCCTCTCCCACCCTGCAAAGGTGAAGTGCTCTGGGAGTGTGGCATCCGCCAAGGGCTGCCGTGCCCAGGGGACGAGCAGGTTCCCAGCCACGTCCTGTACAGGGTGCCCTGCACTGGGTGGCTCAAACCCCCCAGCTCTGCATTCGTCCCCTCTGTGTGGAGATGAGCCAGCAACACCCCGGCCAGGGCGTGCTGCCCCTCTCCCCATTCCTATCCTGTCTGCTCCCTGCCCCTTCCCCTGGACATCCCAGCTCCCACCAGGAACAGGTACTTCTCCGATGTGCTGTTGTTGCGGGCGGAGATTTTTTGGACTGGCCCCTCCTTGATCAGCTCGTTGGAGGGATCCACAATGTCGTCCTCGAGGCCCAGCCGCTGATAGACCGCCCAGAGGTTCTGCAGCCGTTCCTGGGGGAGGCAGAAGGATCTGTTTCTGTGGGGAGCTCAGCAGCCACAACCTTGTCACCCCCGGGTCCCCTCCATCCCCACCTCCCACGCCAGCTGCTGAGTACCAGGGGAGGTGGCACAGCTCTCTCACCCCAGACTGATCTTTGAGAGCAGCTCCCAGCCTGGAAACAGCCGGTCACATCACGGCTGATGTTGCAGACGTGACTTCCCCAGGCTTGGGGTGATGGGGTCAGGCATCAAGAGCAGGGTCTAACCTCCTCTGCTGAACCCACAGTGCTCCTGTCCCGTTCCGGGCAGGGCTGGGCTCCACTCAGTCACACAGCAGCGAGGCCATGAGGAAATCTGGCAAATCACTGTGCCGTGAGGCGCAAAGCACTGCCAGCTGGGACAGGCACTCACCATCTCGGCGATAGCTGCATTTGAGTGCTTGGCCACCATGAAAATCATCTCCAGGGCCTCTGCAACGAGAAGAGAAAGGGTGGAGGTTAAACACTTGCTAGGGAGAAAACCCCTGGGTCCCTTCCCTCACCGGGGACACGCGTGTGGTGGCTGCTGCCCTCCCCTGGACACAGCCTGAACGGCCCTGAACGCTGTGCAAGCGCCGGGGTCCGGCTGGACTGCGCGGCGTGGCGCGGTCGCGTCCTGCGGGGACAGCCAGCCGCTCGTTTGTCACTCCGTCCCAGCAGGACTGGGAGCTGCTGTGATCCGTAGGGGTCTGATAGCTCCCCCGGTCAGTGCAGGTCTCCCTGGGGGATGCTCTGGTGGGATCATCCTTATCCTGAAACACCACCTACCTTCCCCGCTGGTCTCCATAGACCCTGAAAGGGCAGATTAATCCCTCTCCCTGCTAGAAAAGGGTTGGACTGAGAGGTTTATCCAAGGGTACAGTGCAGCTGGTGAGAGAATCCAGGTATCCTGATGTCCTTGTACAACATCAGGGGTTGTTATTTCCCCTACAAACCCACCCTGCTGCTCTCCACAGCGGGGAGAGCCAGACAGAGCCCTTACTCTCTGCATCGTCCCGGTCTGGGGACTCCGGCGGTAGTTTTCGGACATAATCTTTCAGGAGGAGTTCGTAGCGCGGGATCCTCTGCACAGGTTCCAGCATGTGGTGCTGCAGCGTTAGGTTAGCGCAGACCTTCCTCTTCTGGGGAGGAGAGAGAACCAGTGATCAAGGCAGCTCCCACCCTCCGCTGCTTCTCCCTTGCAGGGAGATTTTGGGGAGCATTGCTGCGGTCCCCCACCCTGCTGTGGCCCAATTACCTGGATGTCAGCAATGAGCTCCTGGAAGGGCGGGGATTTCTCCGACCAGACGGTGATGAGCTCCACGGCCTTGTCGAAGTTTTTTACGTATTCACCATACATCTTCAGGAATGGTGCAAGCTTCTGGATCACATCCCCGATCCGTGGGTTGCAGCTCCTGTGGGAGGGAACCGCAGGCCGGCAGCTTCCTCAGTCCAGTGAGGCAGACAGACAGCGAGGGATAAAGCGAAGGGGTGGCTTGTGCATGGTGGGGGACAGAGGTTTTTACTGCTGCGACCTGCTACATCCCCATACAGCTTCCTGCTCTCCAGAACGGGAAGGTGCCCAGCTTGCAGCCAGCCTGGGCCATTCATGCCTGGGCACACCCCTACACCACCCGAGATGTCACCCCCTTTTTCAGAAATACCCTGATGCGGGCTGGAGTGTTTTAAGGAAGTGCTTTCCAGCACAAAGACATTCGGAGCAAAACAGACTGAGCTCCCTGGTCCTGTTGGGAGACCAAATCCACCACTGCTCCCCCATTCTGGCAAAGCAACCCAGGCGCCCTGCCTTCCCCTCCTGCAGCTCACCAGTCCTCCATGCGCTTCTGCAGCTCTGGCAGGAAGAACTTGGCGTGGAACTGGTAGATGGAGGAGATGTTGGAGAAGATCATTTTCACCACCTCCTCTGGGACTGTCTTCCCATATTTGGCTTCTTTCATCAGCTCTGTATAGAATATCTGGAAGAAAGAAGGGGTGAATAAAAAGGGTCAGGAAGAGGCTTGGGGATCCCATTCCCTCTCTGAGACTGGCACATCAACCAGTGAAAAGGCCTGACTCTGTGCAGGAGGGAAATCCCAGGCCCCAGGAGAGAAGCAGGGGGGACGGAAGGCTTTGCTGGGACAAAGGCGCTCCCTGGAGGTGTGGGGTGTAGGAAAGGCAAAGGCCAGACCCATTCTCCGGCCTTGAAGACCAGCAGCCCAGCGTGGCTCTCATCTGTACAGCTTCATTCTCTCCAAAATCTCCAGTAAAAAGTCCCTGGCCTGTGCATGCCCTGAACTGAGCCCAGGCACTGCCACAGGGTCCAAGCCCTGCTGAGGAGCACATGAAAATTGGTGAGCGTGGAGCTGCGTCGTGGTCCTGCCTGGTTTGTCAGCATGGGGTGGCCAAGCTGTGCTGGTGGGGGCAGACAGCAGCAGGGCTATGTGGGCCTCTCTGCTCCCCAGCTCACCTGGTCGAGAAGGTGGAGGCGGTTGACGTAAGCCTGCTCCGTCTCCAGCAGCTCCAGAGCGATTTTCTTTTCCTCCGGTTCCTGTATGGGGAGAAGGGCTCAATCTCATGGGCAGAGACACGACCCCCACCAGCCGGAGGGGATTCAGCTCTGTTCCCCAGTGTTCACAGACCACAGCCCAGCATCAAACTGGACCTCGCTCTGTGTGAGGGCAAGGGAAGGACCTCTACAAAGCATGCCGTGAAAACAAGGGTGAAAACAAAGCTGTTTTGGGGCTGTCGGGAAGCCTGGCTCACGTCCTCCTGGGTCACCCCTTTCTCTGTGCCTGTTTCTCCTGGAGCAATACAGGGCTAGCGACCCCGAGGAGCGGGGCAGGGTGGGGTGGGTTAACCCATGGTCCACAATTGCACCTTGGAATTGAACGCAGTCCTGCGGAAATGTGCCTGCAGTCGGCAAAGGGCAGCACAGCCCTGGGGATGCCCTGGGATGGACCTGGCTGGGCCCACCTGCGCATCTGACCCCCACAGCATAGTTATATCAGAGCTGGAAGAGACAAGGTCTGCTTGGATCTATCTGACTATGGGAAATTTGTGCCTGAAGCATCAGGGAAGGTGCCACTTCTCTGTCACCCCACGCACTGGCCCTTGCAGGGCCGGGACTTGCTCAGGTCCAGCAAAGACCTCAGCTCAGATCCAGCCCACGCGACTCCCTGCCTGAGCGTGGGCACTTGCCAGCCTCGCCTGAGCCGCCTCCAGAGCTTACCTTGCTGCCAGGCTCGAGGCCTGGGTCCTGCTGCCTCCTCCAGTTGTCCTCTTTGATCTTGTGTCGGAAAGAACGGAGGCATTTGAAGCTGAGCCCCCGCTGACCCTGCTGCTCCTCCTCCTCCTCATTTTCTTGCTTTGCTTGGTGCCTGGCAGCCATCTGGGAGAGGCTCTGGCTGGCAGGGGATGCTGGAAGCTGCTGGGGCTGGCTGGTTGCAGCAGTCTGGCCGTGCGGAGCCTGCTTGTCCCTCCAGGCAAGTTTGCTGGCCCTGCCACGGAGGAATCAGCGTGATCAGCTCACCCGTTCCCCCAGCACAGCGCGGGCCACCCAGCTCCCAGGCTCAGCTTAAAGCCACCATCCTGGAGCGAAGGCGATAGGACACAGCAGCCCCCCAGTGCTGATGCTGCTTTGCTCTGCTACAACCCTGCTGATACAAACCAGGGTCTGAAAGCCCATACATGCCTCAAGGGGGCCAGGATCCAGCCCTTCTTCTCCCAGTGCCTCCTGCTGATGCAGTCAGTCCCCATCCTGCTCTAGAAAAGCACAACCCTGCCGTTTATCCCACCCACAGCCGTTTATTTCGCAAATCATAGCCCTGCCCTTTGCGACGTTGGTACGGCTTTGGCTTTCTGCCTGCTGCCACCGCGGAGCCAAAGCAGGGAGCCAGCGGCCTTGGGCAATGAGGCTTTAGAAGCCAAATAGCCAAGAGGTGTCAGCCAAGAGGAGGGCTTGTGTAGGTGGTTTTGCAGAGGCATA
Source organism: Platalea leucorodia (assembly GCF_965183815.1). Taxonomy (NCBI): domain Eukaryota; kingdom Metazoa; phylum Chordata; class Aves; order Pelecaniformes; family Threskiornithidae; genus Platalea; species Platalea leucorodia. Next base: position 5,333,740 of record NC_138841.1, read on the forward strand.
GTTTTTTTGTGGTTTTCTCTCTTCCCTTTTCTGGCAAAGACAAGGGAAACAGGTCCAGAGCATGCATCGGGGAGAAGCCACACAGGGCACAGGCCGTGAAGATGACAGCAAGTTGTCTGTCACCCAAGAGCCGGTCCCTGTGGTAAACTGTGCTGGGCAGAAACTGGAAAGACATATACTGGTGGCCTGTAGACAGGAGTGGGATGAGGAGGAGGGGAAAACTGGGATGGAACTGGACATAAAACGGTGAAGTTGAGGACAGGAGATGACTTGAGTGGCAGACACTCATCTGAAGAGGATGACGGGTCCATCCCCACACTGATAAGCACGTCTGTGAGCTCAGGAGTGCATCCACAGCCATGCAAACATCCCCTCCTGCCCGTGGGGGCTGGCGCAACCCTTCACGTGACAGAGAGGCTTTGTCTGTCCCTCCCGGTGCCTCCCAGACCTGTGCCAGCCTAAACCCACTGCCGAGATCCAAGAGGGAACTTCTCTCTTTCTATTTGTGCTGACTTGGGCTAAACTGTTTTCTGTTCCAGAAAACTTGTTTCCAGGTCCCCCAGCTTCCTCCGAAAGTCGTTAAGTTACTTTTATTTCCTCTAAATCAAAGTCACGCTTCACGATAAACAACAAACACACTGCAGCAGCGAAATGGAGGCAGATCAAACGCCGCAAACGGTTCCAACACAACATCACAGGCCAAATTTCAACTGTGGGACCACGGGGACAACCACGCTGCTCTGGAGCCATCCAGAGCCCAAAGCCCAGAGCAAAGCACGCAGCGGAGATGCAGGCGAAGCTCCTGGAGCAGAAGGAAATCTTGTGCCTGACCATCTTTAGGAAGTGCTGCAAAACTCACCTGCCCAACCACCCAGCCTCATTAAGGCTCGCTGAGAGCACCTCACTGATACAAGGAAAGGCAAGAGTGGGTATCCCAGTTCAACAGATGGGGAAACTGAGGCACAGATCACAACGCTGACTCACCCCAAACCTCAGAATAACTTCTATACCAGGGGCAAGGCAGATCCCCTCGCTCCGACCCTGGCACACGCTGTCTGCGGGTCCCAGCTCACGCTCCAAGCGAAGGTGCTGTTTAATGGGGCTGCCATGCAGCCCTAAAGGAACTTGCTCTCCCCCTGAACACGATTCTTTCTCTTCCCTTTCCTTGGAGCCACATTGCTGCAAACTGGATAGTCTGAGGCTGGTGCCTGAGGCTCAGATCATCCCAGATGCGCAAGCAGTTAATTCCCAGTGAAGATCCCTGCCTACATATTTGCAAACCCCACTCCTTGTCCCCAGCAGCAGGGGAAGACGCATTCACCAGCCAGGCTGATTGCAAAGGTGCTGAGCGCGGAGGGAACAAGCATGCCACAACCTAACCCTGAGCCAGGCACAGAAACCTCCAGCAAACTCGGTCACATCCCACTGAGGTTTTCAGACTTCTGTCCATGACCCTGCAGCAGGAGGAAGACACCGGGGCAGATCCGAGTGCTAAAGAATAGCAAATTGCCTAGTCAGCTTCTCCACAGCCTCCAAACCACCTCCACAGCGTGTTTCTTCCATCCAAACCCATGCCCCATGGAGCCCTAACGCACTCACAGCGCCTGGGACGCTCCCTCCTTACCAGTGCTCTTCGAACACAGCCATCAGGCTCAACACGCTCCGCTGATTATCGGCCTCTCCCTCCATGGCACTGGCTGCACCGGCTGGGAGCGGGTCCCAGGCGTAAAGGAGCTGCAGGGGCGGGTGTTGATGGCTGCGATTCTCTCCTTGTCTCCCCCTCTCTGCTTTGAGGTGTTTCGGGGACCCACGATGCTGTTTGGGGAGGAGGATTTGCAAGGCGAAGACCATCTGCTGTCCTTACTGCGGTAGGAGAGCTCGTCTCTGGGTTGGCCTCAAAAGGAAAGAGGAAGCGCGGCAGGTTGCAAGTGGGAGAAACGCTGAGAAAACACTGGGAATATGTTCAGCTCGGGGGGGACCCTGCTGTGTGCCTCAAAGTGGCGGCACAGCCCAGCCGGCAGCGGCGGGGCCGGGTCCCGGGCGGCTGCAGGCGCCCGTCTGGGGGAGCCCCTGGGGTCCCACCGCGCGCCGGGGCCCGGGCGCCCTCGTGGCTGCGCCTGGGTCCGGGCGTTACCGGGGGCCTCAGACAAGAACCCACCCGAGGACGCGGCTTCCCAGCTGTGACCGGCATCTCCTGGGGGAGAGCGGATAGACCCATTGACACCAAGACAAGGAACCTGGGAAGACAAAGACCACATCTGGAAGAAAAGACTTCACGAAAAGAACGCTACGAGACACCGCTTCCGTAAGGGTGTCTTCCATTCAACCACCAGGAACCACCAGGGACCAGCGAAGACCCCCCAGGGAAGCCCTCGGAGACTCGGGCCGCGTGTGTAAAGACTATACAAATAGGATAATTTGTCCCAGGAAGCAATGAATGTGGATAGTAATTCTGGGAAATCCATCGCGTACGTATGCAACGGGGGGATATAAGCTTTGACTGATGAAACATACGGCACGCACGTGAGGTGGAACTATCCCCCGCGCCTCCAGCGCTGCAATAAAGAGAACGCCTGATGCTTAATGCGACATTGGTGTTGAGGTTTATTCCCGATTTCGGGGGCAGGAGCGGTCCCGCTGCTGGCAGGGGCGGCCACCGGGCTGGAAGGGACCTGCTGCCAAGAGGGAGGGAGCGGCCGAGGGGCTCGCTAGCGTCAGAGTCCCCCCTGAGGAGAGCCCTGGGGAAAGCGGAGCGCAGGGCACGTTCCCACCACGCCACATCTCCCCCTGCGCCCCACGGCCTCGCCGCTTTCCCCGTCACAGCCCGCGGCCGCCCGCCGCTGCCCGGCCCCGCCATGGCCGCCCCGTCCCCTCCCTCACACCGTGCCCCCCTCCCGCAATGGTTCCGCCCTCCCCGCCTTCCCCCCCCCGCCTCTCGTCGCTCAATGGTTCCGCCCACCCCGCCCGGCGCGGTGACGCAGGACGCCTTGCGGGGCGGCGCAGGCGCAGTGGCGGCGGCGGGGGGCGATGGCGGCGGCGGCGCCGCTGCCCCCGGCGGCGAGGGCGCCCCCTGGCGGTGCCGCGGGGCGGGAGGCGGCGGCAGCGGCCTCGGCCCCGGGGGGAGCCCGGGCGGAGGGCGCGGAGGGGCTGTTCGTGGTGCTGGGAGCGGGGCTCGCCGCCGCCAGCCACCCGCTGCTCTACGTCAAGCTGCTCGTCCAGGTCCGGGGCCGCCGGGAGGGGGGGGGGGGGGGCGGAGAAGGGGAGCCCACGTATAACGGGGGATCGGGGTATAGTGAAGGGAGGGAGACCCCTATAGAGCGCCCCTATGGAGACCTCTGTGCGCTGAGGACCACTATATATACAGCCCCCCCGCTTTATAACAGGGGACACAAGGGGGGCACCTGTACAGTGGGGGGGCACCCCTATATAAGGAGGCAATGAGGGCCCCCGTGCAACGGGAGCCCCCGTATATAACAGGGGATGAGGTCAGCCGGTATCATGGGGGTCCCTATAGAACCGGGAGGATGAGGGCAGCTATAAAATGGGGAAGTCTGTAGGACAGGAGGATGAGGATAGCTTCTACAACAGGGACCCCCCCATATAACAGGGAATAGGAGACCCTATGTAATGGAGGGATGAGGACCCCTATAGAGTGGGGACTCCTGTATGGCAGGGGCATCGGGACCCCCTCATATGACAGGGGATGGGGACACCCTGTAGAGCAGGGACCCCTATAAAATGGGAGGGATGGGGATACCCTCTGCAATGGGGACTCCTGTATAATGAGGGGTGGGAAGCCCCTATATAACGGGGGGATGAGGACCTGCAGTGTCCTGAGAACCCCTCCGTGACAGGGACCCCCATAAAATGGGAAGGATGAGGACCCCCTGTACCCTAGGGACCCCTATAATGGGAAAGGGACTGCCCATGTCATGGCACCCCCGTGTATCTGGGGGTGATGGGGGGGACATGGCCTTCTGGCAGCTCACGGATGCCGGGATTGAGGCCGTGTGGCCCGGGGACTTTCGGAACGCCGGGACAGGGGCAGGGACCTGCTCACGGGTTTGTCTTGCAGGTCGGACACGAGCCACTACCTCCAACCATTGGAAGAAACGTGCTGGGAAGGAAAGTCCTGTACCTGCCCGGCTTCTTCACCTACGGTGAGCGAGCGTCCCTCCCTGCCAGCGCGATGTCCTGCCCAAAAACGGGGCTGGGAGCTGCCAGGTAGACTGAGCTGACCTCCAGCAGCACTCCCACATCCCTGGCAGCATCCTTGGGATCATCCCGAGGCTGCAATGAGACGTAAAACACTACAACTAGTTGCAAAGCCGTCAGATTTACCTACCTGTTGGTGGTGACAAGGAGGTGGTGGCCCCGCCGCTGGTGCTGCGTCCCCTTCCCGTGGCACGTTGCTCTGGGTTTGCACCGTAGCGGAGGGGGCGGCGGGGGTTTAGGTGGCGCAGGTTTGTTGGTGGAGGGTTTTGCATGTGTTAAAGATAGCAAAGCACCTTTCTTTGCTACAAAACAGCCCTGCAATAACTTGGCCCCCTGCTCTGCTCCTTTGTGTTGTAGATGGGGCCCTAAAGGGACCGAAATACCAAGAAAAGGGAAGGTAATATGTTTAGAAGGAAAAAAAAGAACTATTCTTTTCTTTTTGCGGGTGGAGCGGCATAGGAGAGGCGGGTGAATACTCTGTGACCTCGGGGGTTGCTTTCACGGCAGGTTTGCAGCGAGGAAGGAGAGCTCATGGTCCTGAAAGTCAAGCTGGGCTGCTCCCAAAACTGGACAGCAGTGCCTGTGGGGCGGGGGGACCCAGCACGGGAGCAGTACGAAAGCACTGCAGACCCGTCCTGGAACACCCGGGGCTGGAAATGCTCTGGTGCTGCCCTTTGGAAGATGCATTTTCCAAATAGATTTACAGCACTGGGTGATGGAGGGGTACAGAGCCTTCCTGGCTTCCCTTGGGACAGCAGAGATGGGGGGCAGGAGCAGTCGGTACCCACAAGCACGTAGCGGGTTGTAGTCCACTTTGTTGTATCGGGGGAAATTGGATCCGTCGGCTTTTGTTTTTTGGCTGGAGACCCGAGGAAGTTTGTAGGGGAGAAGGTGGTGGGACAGGAACTGAACCTGGGTTTGTGAGATCCATATTAACCCCGAGTCTGACCCGCCGGGGCGGAGGGAGGAGGTGACACCACACAACACATGAGATGATCCCTCCCTGCCCTGGTTCAGTCCAAACTGCCTTGTAGCCCTGTCAGGTGAGCAAAACAATCAAAAGATGAGAAGTAGCCCAAGATACTGGAGCTATCCTTCCAGATTAGATAGATATGACAGGGAATACATAAGGATTCTTGCATCCTATATGAAATTTATTTAAGACTGTTACAATAAATCACTCACGGTGGGACTGCAGAGTGGCTGCCGTGCCGTGCCGAGCTCCGGCGCGGTTTTGGCTGAACACCGAGGTGTTTGGGATGCTCTCCGCGGGTCAGCCGGTTCCTGACTGACAGCAGCCCGGTGTTTTCTTACCCAGCCAGACACATTGTGGAAGTGGATGGGAAAAGAGGCCTCTTCCGTGGTCTCACTCCTCGCCTCATCTCAAGCACTTTATCAACCATCACCAGGGGGAGCGTGAAGAAGGTAAAGGTCGGCTTCTCTCTCCATAAATCAGCTTGCTGGGGCAGCTGGTGCTACTGCACGTGCCTGCACCCAGCCATGCCTGCATGTGGAGGAATAAAGCGCCCATCCCTCTCCATCTCCTAAGGGCTTTGAATAGTCCTTCAGGACGGAACAGCGCCCATATCCCTAGAATTTATTTTTTAAACAATTTTAATTTAATTTGAACAGCCAGTTGCCTTTTATCTTTTGTAAGCAGTTCCGTGACCCCTGTCTTTCCCTGTTTTACCTTCCATCCTTCCTTCTCCTGTGTTCATTCGTGCCTCGTTTTCTTCTCCTCCCATCTAAAGCACAACTGCTCATGGTTTGCTCCTGTCCTCAGACATTGAGGGTTTGTGGGTCAGCATCTCCATCAGTTTTGACCATATGTTTCTTCTCTCTCTGCTCAGGCCTTTCCACTGGAAGACATGGAGCACGTTTCTAACAAGGATGATGTGAAGACCTCCCTTAGGAAAGTGGTGAAAGAGGTGAGAAACGGATATTGCACATTAATGAGCGATCGGGGAGATCGCATTGGGGATGCGCCTGGAGAGCAAAGGAAGCTTGAACTGTGGGCTGTGGGTGAAATTACTGGGAGGGAAACTCTGGGTTAAAAGGCCGTGGTATTTAGTAGCCACTCCGTGTCCCACTATGAAATATTTTGTAGGAATAGAGGTTTACCATGAACAACAGATTTTAAAAGAGGGATCCGAAATGGGTTTCTGTACGCTAAGGGAAAGGGCCTGATCTGCGCAGGTGGAGCAGCACAGCTTTTCATACAGGTGTGGTTTTTTTCCTCCCCTTCCCAGACATCTCACGAGATGATGATGCAGTGCGTGTCCCGGGTTGTCTCACATCCGCTGCACGGTGAGTCCTGTCCCTCTGCCTGGCAGCCCTCTCCGGACTGAGGATCGCCCCAAAACCCCGTGTATTCGATGCGCTTCTCTATCAGAGATGGCTTTGTATGAAACCGCAGAACAGATGCAGGTCTGAGTGGTTGCTTAGGGAGGCTGACGCTTGGGTTGGCCTTCAGGGACTAACCCAGCTGAGTGGCGAGGTGCTCTCTTCATCCAAGAGCTTGTCCCAGAGATCCCGTTGGGCTTAGGGCCAGCAATCCTTCCCATCACTTACAGACTAGGGGAGGGCACCGGTTTCTCGTGAGTCTTGTGGCGATGAGGACCACCGAGAGGCGCTGGAGGTGATGTGAGTTGAGGGAAGGGAGGGCAGAAGGTCAGGTTGCATTTTCCTTCGCATCCATTGCAACCCAAACTGGATTTGTTTCTTTGTCAGCCCTGTGTTTCTTTCCTCGTAGTGATCTCTATGCGCTGCATGGTCCAGTTTGTAGGCCGGGAAGTCAAATACAGGTGAGTGGCTGCAGGTTGGAAGGATTTGGGCACACAGAAGCACGAGTCCTGGAGTCAGCCGTGCCAGATGCTCCCGTGCAGTGGGGGATATGGCAACCCAGGAGGTCTGGGAGACCAAAAAGTGAATCTGAGCCCTGGTTAGAGGGTGGGTGACCGTGGGGTGAAGGGACAGGGGAAGGCTGGGCTCCATCCCTGGCGTGCCTCTGTTCTGCCTTGTGCCCACGGGGGTTTTGGTGGCTGTAACGCACCTTGCTGATCACACAGGGAGTCTCCTGCCTTTTTGCTTTAGGTGTTAATAGAAAGGGAAGTCAGCAGGGAGGCGGAGTAGGTAATACAAAGCATTGCTGCAACCCTGCTAGCCTGCAAGGTTTTTCCAAGCCTTTATCAGTAGTATCTGCCTCTCTGCGCAGCAAAACTGCACTTGCAGCCATCTGAAGGTGTGTTAGACAGGATTGCAGCTAACCCACGACTGCCAGCACGAGCTCCCAGAGGCAGGACAGGGTTCTTGGGTTGAGAATCAGCCTAATCAAAGCATATTATGTGCTGTGGTTGCGGTCTGCGTATCTGCTCACACAAAGCCAAGCAGAGCTCTTCTAGCTTCAGCACTTAAACAGTTGTCAGCGAGTGGAGCATTGTCCCAGGCGTTATTGCAGACTGGTAGAGTGCAGACACAACCCTCCTTCACGGGTTGAGGAGAAGCAGCAGAACAGAGCTGCCTGCGGCATTGCTGACACGATGGCTGGTGGCTGCAGAGCGCACGGGAAGCTGCGCAGGACAGAGCAACCCCTGCACGGTTACAGCTCTTTTCCTTTCTTGGCAGCGGTGTGTTCAGCGCCATCGGCAGGATATTTAAGGAAGAAGGGATCCTGGGATTCTTTGTGTACGTGAGTTGTTGTTTAAATACTTTCTCCCATAGTCTGGTGGCACCGGTGGCTCTTCTGGCTGCTCTGCTAACCTCGGTTAAAGGAGTCGTGCTGAGCTCCCCCCAGCTGAAACCTTGTCTGACTGAGGGACTCTCACATCACTCCCGTGACTGCAGATGAAATCCGTACCTTTGACAGCGCTCCAGTTTGACCATTAAGTTTGCCCCAGATCTTTATCTTCAATCAAACCTTCAGAGCCCAGGGAAAACCTTGTATTTTTTCTTACCTTTGTCCCTTGGTGCTTCTTTGTGTTTCAGAGAAGGGGCATTTAAAGCATTTGTTTGTACAACAGGCACCAAGATCAAGTGCAACAATAAGACTCCTTGTTGAAATAAAAGCCAGGGCCTGGATAAGAAGCACATTCCTCTGAAGAGCACCAGGGGTGCTTGTAATGAGCAGGTGGCTTGTGCTGGCAGCAGGTCTGCCTGTATGACAGGAGCGTGATGCTGCCCGGACCAGAAGGAGCTGAAAGGTGCCTCCAGCCGCTTATGAAGCATAGCAAATTGATGGCGTTGCTGAAATCGAAGTCTACTGGACACCTTTTTGCTTGAACCCTTAATTAATGCTTCTTGCTTTTTTTTTTTTTTCTCCACATCTATATAAAAGCAGAACCACCTGCTGCCTCTGCTCCCGGTGGGGAGATAACTCACTTTATTATGTCAATAATAGTAAAGGCAACTCCAAAATTTCAGGAGGGATTTTCAGGCCTGATGCCTTTGGCTCTGCAGTCACTAAATTTGGGCCTCCAGATGAAACATGAATGCGGCAGGAAGAGGCAAGCAGTCGCAGGGGGTCTCACCCTGTCCTTCCCGAGGGGGAAAGGGCCAGGGGTCTGCAGAGACCCCATCAACTGAGTGTCACTGTATCTTCCTTTTGCAGCTCACAGCTGCTCTTCTGAGCTGTGCAGCCCCAAATCACCTCCATTAAATACAGGTTCCTCTGGGATGTTCCCTGTGCCTGGGGCACGGCCGGAGCATGCTGCCCGGCAGCCCTCCCTCTCCTCCACCTCCCGAGGAAATAACGTGAAAGGAGCCGCCGCGTTCCCTTCCTCCACATAAAATAAACACTGTTGGTAGCCTAATTAAACTTAATAGTTCACAGGAAAGGCTTTAACACAACCCAAAATGTCTCAGGAGGGCTCTGAAGTTATACGTGCTCTACAGCCCCGCTAGGAAATCACACTGCTGTGAGGGGAACACAAACTGCATCTGTAGGGCCAAACGGCTGCTTTTCTGCTCTCAGCCCTCCTAACGCAATCCAAACACATCCACTCCCTTAAAATCATCGCGGTGCACTTGTTTCTCATGGCCTTACAACCTCTGCGGAGCCGTAACAGCGGCACACGCTCACTCTGGATGCCTGGCTAGAGATAAAGACTTTTCAGGGGATGGACTTATCTCACTACCCCTCGTATCTGCAGCAGTCCCCTCCCTGCCAGCAGGCCAGAAAGATGCTCCGGGGGCTCCGAAACTGCTGCGCATGGTCAGCTCGAAGATGGCTTGTCCCAGCTCCCCAGCACTGGGGTTTCTCACCAGTCACCGTACATCATGCAGGCTTCCTCATCTGCCTGCTGCTGTTTCAGCTTTTAATGACTCGTCATCTTCTAAAAATATTCCCAGTCCAGATCTCCTTGGACATCTCACCAGGCGTGAGAGTTGTAGCACAAATCAATTAGGTTTTTATAGTCCCTTTCTGCAGCTCGCTCAGACCCCTGGTCTCCAGTCATCCCATAGACTCAGGCCCAGCATCCGTCATTACTTTGATGATGGAGGAGAGGGAAGGATGGGATCCTTATCGCAAATGGAACAAACGATCACATTCTCCTATCAACAGATGGGTGAGGTTTTACTTACATGGCTGCCGTGGCCCAGTCCTGGACCAGCCCTCTGTTTCTGGACTTTATTAAGCTCCTGTTGTATCTGTAGCAGCTCAGGAGTCTGCTTCAGACTTCACTTTGAGTTAGAGAAAGGATTTTTTTTTACAAAGGCTGAATGCTAAATGGAAAGCAGACCATCTCTTTGGGACCACAGAGCTTTGATTTCTTTGTCCTGTCCGTTGCTCTCATGTATCACATCTTTTAAGCCAGCAGATCTTCTATTGAAGACGACTGCTGTGCCTAGCCCCTGAGACCTCGGCTGCATCTCCAGAGCTGCCAGGGCTGTGACAATACACAGGTTGTCCCCAAAAAGCATAAACCCTAACACCAAGCAAGCGAAGCAGGCTGGATCAGAGCATGCACTCCTCATTGCCGTTCTGCTGCTGCAGCAACCACAGCAGGAAACAAAACTGGTCCCCTTCTCCGAAGGGCAGCGTGGTGTTTGGGAAGAAATCAATGGCTCGGACTGCTGTGCTTGGAGGGGGCTCTTTCCAGCCCAGCAAACGCTCGTGTGGCTCTCAGCAGGCTCATTTTCAGAACTGTCTGAACACATCTGCTGGTGAAACAGGCAGGTGTAAAACACACCTGGATCCTTTTGCAGTGGAACAACTGCACAGCCAAAGCAGGAGGCCCTGTGCTCGATGCCTGCGCTGGTGCAACAGATGCTGCAGGAGCTCTGACAAACTGGAGAAACCTTCCGAGACGCTTTGTTAATGCTTGAGCACCATTAGCTGCAGAAGCTGGGGGTGCTCGTGCTGCTGGGAGCTCCGGCCCGCATGTCGATGAGAGCTGTAAGCCAAAGCAGCACATCACCCCGTGTTCCCGTGCTCCCAGGTGGCAGCAGGGATGGGAAAAATCAAGGACTGGAGTGCTGCCCCCAGTTAATCCCACTTTGCAGTAGAGCAGGTTTTGCAGGAGCAACCCCCCTCATTTTAATTTCTAAAAGGAGGGAGATTCCACAAAGAGATGAACTTCTCATTCTGCATCCGGAAGAGCATCTGCAAAATGAGCTTAACAGAAACCCGCTTCATCTCTGTCTTGCCTGGGTTTCAGAGCAGGAGTTGGGCCAAGAAGGGATTTGGGGTAGAAAAAGGGGACTTGGCTGAGTCCTGCCCAAACAACAGATCCCAAACTTCCTACTCCAGAGCATCCCCTGTCCGGAGCAGCTGGCAGCACACGTAGGACCACGTTTGAAGGCCAAGAGAGCTCTTCCCTGAAATCTGCCCTTTTCCCTTCAGTTCCTTGCGAAGTGAAGATGCATTTTGGGGGAATGGGGTTCCTCTGTGCTGGTGGAGGGAGCGAGGGAGGGCTGGGCACCCTGGAAGGTGGCACTGGGACCCTCCTGCACCTCACGCCCCTCTTTGCTGTTGCAGCGGTTTAGTCCCTCACATCCTGGGGGACGTCATCTTCCTCTGGTGCTGCAACCTCTTGGCTCACTTCATCAACACCTACGCGGTGGACGATAACGTGAGTGGAAGCGCCCGATGGAGGGTTTGGGGGGCCCGTACCAACCACCCGCAGCTGGGAGGACTTAATGGGAGGTTAACAGCTAATTTAATACAGACAGGCACTGGGCTTTGGATAAAACACTGTAAAAGTGCTAAAGATGCCGTGTCTGCTCAGGGCTGCGTTTCAGCTGCAGTTTGGGGGATCAGGGTTGGTAGCAAATGTTTTCCCTCATTCTCAGCTGGGATGCGGTGTGGTTACCATTGCTTTCTGCCTCCTTCCCCTGCCCCACACCCATCATCTCGGGCTCAGAGGGATGTCATGTAGTGACAGTGACAGCCTGGTGCCACCCACCTCCTCCATAATCCCTTTGGTTTCTCCTTCCAGTTCAGCCAGGCATCGGTGATCCGGAGCTACACAAAATTTGTGATGGGGGTACGTAGGCAACTGCCACGTCATTCCTCCTTTTCCCGACATCCGCGGGGTGAGAGCTCATGGCCTGGGGGGAAAAGGCTGGTCTGTACTTTATATCCAAAGATGAGAATAACTTTGCTAACACGCAAAAGCTGGAACTAGCTTTTTTGACATGATGAACATTAGAGAGGCTACCGGTTTTCTATGCTTTCAGATCGCCGTGAGCATGCTGACGTACCCATTTCTTCTCGTGGGAGATCTCATGGCGGTGAACAACTGTGGGTATGTCTGTCACACTGAGATCTGAGGCTTTCCCTTCCTTTCTTCCAGCCCCTTGTTGTCCGAATCCTCTGCTAACGATCATAAAGCTTTCATACAGAACCGTAAACTGAATGGCACCTCACGGAGCTGGCTCGTTTCCTGTCCCAGGTTGCTTATAATTTTAGATCAGAGGGCACAGACAAGAGCAGCATAAAAGCTCAAGTGGAGAGAAATAGGGAGAGTCATGGTGGTGTGGTCCGGTTGGAACTAGACCGGAGGGAGAAGGGATCAAAGGGACTCTGCTGGCTCTGGGGAGCGGCACGAGGGGAAGCACAGCTCTTAATGCAGGGATGGGCGCAGACAGGAGCAGGACCAAGCTTGCTTTCCCAATCCCACTGCTGCAAGAAGTCTTCTGCATTCGTGCTTATGGGAAGGGGACTGGATCCAAGCCGCTGGTGTAGCGTTTTCTCGATATCTGCTGGCTCTTGAAGGTGTAGATACAGCGTATAGTCCTGGGCTCTTAACGTATCCAGGTAACGCTCCTTGTTTGTACACTCCAAGGGTAATTAAATTACGTGATCTGTTGCATTGTAAATAATGAGCTGGTCATTTGGCCTTCAGCCCGGTGCAGACACTGTTTCTGTGTCCTCACTTACACTTATTGCTGCTCTTGTGTTACCTGTCTGGATAACGTGACATCTGTACAGACCGTCTCAGCTATTTCTTGTTGCCATGCAGGTTGCGCGCCGGCCTCCCTCCCTACGCTCCCGCGTTTACATCCTGGATCCATTGCTGGAGGTATCTCAGTGCTCAGGTGAGGGAGCGGGGCACACGCGGGGCTTCGGGCTCCCTCTGCTCCTTCCCGAGGTCTCCAGCGCTGCCCAAAAAGTGGCTGTGCCGCATCCTTGATGTGCTCTGTAAGCCGTTTCCATCCCTCCAGTTCTGGTACTGGTACCAGGCATGGCAGTACTGGTCTGCCTGTTACACGCCCTGAGCTTGCAGCCTGCAAACTTCTAGCCGATGCATCGCACACAGCAAAGCAAGGCGGCTCTGCCCCTCTCCCTCAGTCACCCCTGGGGGAAAGGCCTGACTCCAGCACCCACAGGGCTGAAACCCCACTTTCTCCTCCGTAGCAACCTGGGGTGCTCAGGCCTTGCAGCGGGCACGATCCGTCCCTGCTAAACCAGCTGCAATTCCCCGGCCGGGTCTCAGCACGGCTGCCCTGACCCTGTGCTCTCTCTCCTCCTCAGGGGCAGCTGTTCCGCGGCTCCAGCCTGCTCTTCCGCAGGGCGCCCATGCCAGCCGCCTGCTTCCCCAGCGACTGACTCCTTGGCAGGGAGAGGTGATGAACTTGGACTCCTCAAGAAACCCTAAGCTTGTTTCGATATATGTATATTTTTTCTTTTCGATCCAAAGTCTGTGGTGCCAGAACAAGACACCTCCTCTCCAGCAAGGCCAGCAACAAGTTGGCTTCTGGAGATCTGGCTTCAGGCTCCAGCTGGACCAAAGCCCCATCCTCGTGGCTGTCTCGACTGAGATGTGAAGCAGAGAGAGCAGAAGGGAGTTGTCTTGTCTCTTTGGTCCAGGCTGTAGCTCTGGAGTCACTGAGGAAGTCTGGGAAACCAGAAGACGCCCAGGTACTAAATGAGCCAGCCCCAAGATGCAGGGACAAAAGACTGCTTCGTTCTGCCTGAGCTGAGAAGCAGCAGGAGATCCAAGGTCGCCTGGCTGGGAAGGCTACGCCAGCTGACCGGCCTCCCGTCTCATCTCTTCTGGAGAGGGCAAACGATTGTGCAGCAGGTAGCTCATCCTGGGCGAGATCAACCCCACGACCCATATTTAAGGTTTTGAGGGTACCCGAACACTAGGGAGCACACCACCTCCCATGGGCGTGAAAGGGAAATTACAGCATCAAAACAGACAAGGGAAACAGAGTCCCACTACCAAAGAGCAGCGCAGTCCCAAAGAGCTCGGCTCCAGGGCAGCGTTGGGACTTGGACACGGAGAGGGCGCTTGGGGAGGGACGTGCGCTGCGGTGGTAACGGCTTTGGGAAGGGTTTTTGCAGCGGGATGGGCTGTATTTAGAATACACCCGGCAGAGCTGCTGGGCATAACCTGGGCAGGCAGCCTGTACGCATTTCTCAGCGGAGATGGGTCCTGGGTTGGACCGGCCCACGCTTGGGTGCAGCGTGTCTCTGTAGCGGCACGACTGCGTCGCATGGGTGTCTCCCAGCCGGCAGGGCCACGAGCCCCGCCGGGCTCCTGCCAAACCGGAGCATCGCTGCTTCACCGATGAACACGGAGCCATGTGTTGCGGTGCTGGGCTGCTGCGTGGCAGTGTCCTGCTAACAGCTACGTGCTGAAGGCTTCACCTCGCAGGAGGGGCACTCGGTCCGTTGCTGGCTGGAATACGGGAATAAACCTTGAGCCGGCCAAAGGCTTGCGAGGCATCAGGGTCGGGGCTCCTCATGCACATGGGAGCCCTTGTGTAGCAGAGCAGGATTTCTCCTCAGCTCCCCAGACAAGAGATTTTTTTGCACCAGTCTGTGCTGTCAGAGCAGCCAGGCAGATTTCCCCCGTTGTGGTTCCTCCACGAAGCAGTCTTTTGCACAGAGGTGTTGCTGCGCTCCCTGGGAAGGGGTTTTGGGGTCCTTGAGCAGGTTCCCACGTGTTGCTGCAGCAGCAGCTGGGGTCACATCCCATCCTGGTCCTCTGGGGACCCCAGCCTGCCATCGCACAGGGGTTTTCCTCCGTCGGATGGGTTTGATCCACACCTCCCAGCCAGGGCCTGCGGGACAGCACTGGTACACGCTGGGGCCGGTGGTTCCCACCCAGCTCCCTTCGGTGTCGTGAAGTCAGTCCTGTCTGTCCTCCCTTCCTCCCATACAGTTTATGTTACAGTAACAAAAGTTAAATAATGCATGGCCCTGTTCCCTAACACCAGAGGTTACTTTAAAGAGGATTTAATCGTGCTCCAAAATACAGCTATAAAACAACAACTCTCGGGTGTTTCTTCTTTTAAAAAGTGTTAATTTTTTTCTGCGTAACAGACTCCCTCACTCAGGGAAGGTTTCAGTTTAACACGGGCATTTCCCTTGGTTTCTTCCCCAAAGCCAGGGCTAAACCAGCAGTTGCAAACTCAGATTCCCTCTGATCTTCCTCACCTCCATGAAAGATCAGCAGGTTTAGGCTGAGCAAACTGGGAGCACCTGGAGCGAGGGTGGAGGCAGCAACGGGCTTGGCTGCTTGGAACAGCATACATAAAAGTAGGTGTTTGGAGTTAAAAGCGACCCTGAGCAATTCTGGAAGGGCTGGGGGAGACCTTTTGCTGCTGTCAGACCCGCTGAGGCCATCGGGTGGGCTCAGCCGCCCCGTCCTCCCCTGCGCGGCTCCCAGGGTCCTTACCCGCCTGCCTTTTAGTGCGTTAGCTGGTTTCTCGCCCACCCCAACACCGGGCATTGCATCTCCCAGCTCACACAACGCCTGCTCAGGAACATACGCCTTTACCCTCAAAATTAAGGCCACCTTCTGCTGGTCACATGCCTGTAAAGCCTCCTACACCCTGCGCGCAGCCTGGCGGCAGCCACCGCAATGAAAAGTGCTATTTCCTTTCATTTAAGGAATTTACCTAAGGAATTTACCTAAATCTGCACCAGAGCAAGCATCCTGCCAGCAATTTCTGCCCAGTTCACTGGGACCCATGAGGTTTGCTGGAAACACAACACTTGAATACAGTTTTTTGGTCAATTTAAATGAAAACCAGGTTTCAAAGATTGCAGTGCACTGCCTTACCTTGAAGCAGGGGCTGCCATTCATAGGATGATTAAATATTTCCTTACCTCCTCCCTGTTTCTAACCCTGGTTCTTCTTGTCCCATGCTTCATTTGCAGTGTCCCACCATGGGGACAGCAGCTGTAGCAGAAGCAGACAAGGAGAGAACCCGAACTTTGGCTGGGCACCCCTCGCCCTTAAATCGCTGCCCCGTTAGCGGGTGCTTGGCCCCGCAGCTGGTGCTCGTGTAGCACAGCTGATGGGGACGGGGCCCTGCTCCCGCGGGAGAGGGGATCCGGGGTGAAACCTGGGGTCGGGAGAAGAAATGAAGGGGTGTAGGAGGAGGTTTGGGTCCGGCGCCTGGGATGGAGCCGGGGATTTCTCCCACCTACAGCCCTGGCGTTCCCCTGTCTGCCCAGGAAACAAACTCAGGTTTAAATATTGACTCTCTCCGGCGCAAAACGGGGATGGGTGGAGAGCGCTGCCGCTCTCTGCCCACGCGGTTTATCAGCCCTCAGTGGAAAACAGCGATTGCCAGGACTTTGGCCTCATCTGCTCCCAGCTGCTGGGGGGAGAAGGGAGGCAGTGACGGCAGCCGGGAGAGGGAAACTCAGGTCAAGGCTGCCCTGACTCTCAGTGGGGCCTGGACACTTGGGTCGGGCAGGATTTGGGGAGCAGCGAGGTGCTGGTGAAGCCCTCGTGCCCGGGGAGAGTGCAGCTGAGCTCAGACCCATCGCATCGCCCTCCCCTTTCCCCCTGCGGAGCCGTCCTGCTAAAGACCCTTCAGTTAAAACCAAACCCCCACCCGGCCGTGCGGCTCTCCCCGCTGCGGAGCCGGGAGGAAAGCAGCCCAGCAAACCTCTCCCAATGACTGTACGGTGCCCGTCACCCTGGTGTCGGGGTGCCAGCCCCCCCTGCCAGCCCTGGCAGCGATGGAGGGGCCCCGTCTTGCGGCCGCGCGTGAGGAAGTGCCCCTGCGGCGCGGCTGCCCTCGATAAGGCTGTTTGCGCTGCTCTCCCGCAGCGCCGAGCTCCACGTAGGCAAAGAAGTCTTTAAAAAATAGATACATAAAATAATAACCCTCGCGGAGGAGATCCTGCCGCCGGGGAGGTGGGACCGGCTGGTGCCGGGAAATGCTCAGGGTGGGGACTTGGACCGCACCCAGGCGCCGGCGGCGCGGTGGCCCTGGACTCGTCCCCTGTCTTCGCACAGCCCCATCCTCGGTTTGAGCGGGGTGGCCCCGTCCCCCGGGATGGCCTTCACCCGCCGTCGGAGTTACGGAGGAGCTGGGTCCTGCTGGATTCCTCCCCTCTGGACAAGGGAAATCCTGGCTGGAAACAAGGAGAGAAGGCCACAAAGGGCACGGCGGGAAAGCTCGGCGCAGTGGCCTGGCCTGCCACGCTGGCGGCGGGGCTCTGTCCGTTGCTGAAGCCTTGTAAGAGGAGGGGAAGAGCATGGGGACGCTGCTTTCCACGCTCCCGCTTGCCTGCTGCGGGCCCTTTTTTTGAGGAAACTCCCTCAAATCCCCCAAGCCGAGCCGCTCCGTTCCCTCCTGGGATGGCGGTGCTCTCGGGGGGAGCCGGCGGCATTTTATCCCACCCCGAGGAGACCCCAGGCCTTGGGGGAAAGAGGTGGCAGCACCGGGGTCGGCCGGGATGCCTTGCCCCGCGGCCGCCATGGCCCCCGTACGCCGCCCTCGGTGCTCGCACGGCGCTGGGCCCCCCCATCCCGGCGGGAGAAGCAGCAGGCCCAGCGAGCCGGGGAGGGGGAAAAAGTCTCCCCGGCTTTGGATTCGGCTCCTCTCCCCCCGCCGCGACCCGACATGGTGAGGGTCGGTGTTGCCGCCGCCGTGGCGGCCATTGTCCGAGGCGCCGTCCCTTGCTGAAAACGTGTTAATTCTCTAATCTCTAGGAATGGAGTTTCTCCCTTAAAAGCCGCCTGCGCGCTGCGGCCGGGCGGTGCGGCTCTTGTCAGGCTGCCAGAGGAGGCCGGAGCAGCGTCACATGCCGCAAAGTTTTACAAGGCGAACGAGCCGTCTGGGGAGAGGGACGGGAGAGGGGACAGACGCACGCACGCACTCGGACGCGCACGCGGAGAAACCTCCTCCGGGCTCCCTCCGGCTCTGATCCCAACGTTTATTATTTTTTTTTTTTCTCCTTTTTTTTTTTTTTTTGGAAGAACAAAGACTTTGGGGTGGGTTGGCGCGTTTGTTTTTCCGGGGTTGGTGTCGGAGACGGGGGGGGGAAGGAGGCCGGAGGCAGAGGGGGGAGCCGGCGGCTTGAATACGAGAAAGTCCCAAATTTCCCCGGCCGAGTTGCCGAGACGATCTCCGCGAAACTTGGAGGAGGAAAGACGGGGGGAAAAAGGGGGGGAAAAAAATAATTAAAAAATAAAATATGATGACGTCACTTGGAGCAGGGGTGCCTTCCCCGCTGCCTGTCAGATGCGCCTGAAAAGAACAGGGCAATAAAACAACAGCCGCCTCTGTCTCCCTCGTTAAACACGGCACTAATTGGATGTTAATTTCTCCTTGCTCTTCTCGCTGCTCGATTGTGAGGGCTCTGCCTGGCTCTCCCTCTCTCGCTTTCTTTCTTTCCTGTTGCAATGCTCTTGGCAGCTCCGAGGGACTCCGGACTGTGCGCTCCCCTCCCGCTCGTGGACTGGAATAATTCAGGAGCTGGGAGTATTAAAAAAGACGAGGCGCGGGGGCGAATGGTTCAGAAACGGGGAGGGCGCGATGGATTTCGAGAGCTACGCTAATCTCCCCGTTTCCCGTGCATTGTCCTGCCGACTTGGAGCTATTCTCTTCCCATTTGATTTCTCTTCCCCCCCCCCCTTTCCCTTTGCGTTGGGTTCGGGCTGCTGGGCAAAAATATATGTTCCAAAAAAAAAAAAAAAAAGCATAAAAAAATAAGAAAAAGGGGAAAAAAAAAAGGAAAAAAGGAAAAAAAAAAAGAAAAAAGGCAAAAAAAAAAGAAAAAAGGCAAAAAAAAGAAAAAAGGCAAAAAAAAAAAAGAAAAAAGGCAAAAAAAAAAAAAAAGCACGGTTCAATGACGACAAACCCCCAAACCTCCTCCCAGCTCCCCCCGTCTCGCCGCGCCGCCTAACCCCTGCGTGGAAACAGGCGTTTTAGGGAGCCGGAGCAGGAAGTTGTTGTTCTCTGTGTTGCCCAGGTCATCCTCGAAGGGTACGTGCGCAAGGGCGGTGGGCGCGCGGGGCTCGGCGGGCACCCAGCAGCGGTCGGCCGCCCCCCGCGTTGCCCCCCGGCCGACGAGGCTGGCGAGCGGCGGAGGGGGAGCGGGGGGCCGGGAGGTGTTTTGGGGGACGCGAGAGGGGCCCAAGGGACAGGATGGGTGGGGAGGCGGAGGGGAGGGAGCGGGAGGCGGAGGTGGGGGGAGAGAGCGAGAGCCGGGGAGTAAAGTCCTACCTGGGATCGGTGCCAACTTCCTGCAAAGGGTTACAGACCCGCGGCTTTGAGAGCCCACCAGAGGCGAGTGCGCTCTTGTCACGGTTCCAAGGCGAGATGAAGGCAGCGGGAACAGGTACAGCAGATGCCGAGTGGCCTCGTTTGCCCGCCGAGCGGGGCTTTGGCTCGATTTAAACCTCGCCGACAGGGAGGCTTCGGTGCTCCCGCCGGCGGGGGCCTCGCCATCCCCGCACGAGGCCGGCGGGTGCCAAGGGTGGGGTGCGCGGGTCGGCGGCGGGGGGGGGATACGTGCATGGCAAGGGGGGGGCCTCCGTCGCTCGTTCGCCTTCTCGCCGTTTGGATTAACATGCGGAAGATGCGCCTGTCACTTTGCTTACTGTCAGCGCCGGCTCGGGGATGGGTGACGGCTTTGTTCGGCGCAGCCGGGGGAGCCGTGCCAACTCGGACTTGGCAGGCGAAGCCGGGTGGGCAGGGAGAGGGGGACGAGGGAGCGGGAGCGGCTGCTGGGGCGGCTGCGGAGGGACGTGGCCGCAGGCCCGCGTCTGAGCGCGGCGGCTTTCTGGCGGCGTGCGCCTCCCTCTCCCTCCCTCTCTCCCGCGCTCGCCTGCGCCCAGGCTGGTGCAAACAAAATGAAAACGTGTTTTGTTTTGTTTTTTTGGCATCTCCCCAGCAGCGCTACCAACCCCGGCTGCCCCCCCGCTCTCTCCGGTCCTTTCCCCAACCCGCCGTGACTCCCTTTTACAATCGGCACAACCCAGGTGCTAGGGCAGCAAAGGAAAAAAAAAAAAAAAGGCCAAAAATACCCCCTGGCACCCAAACCACCCCCAATCCGCCCCCCTTGGCGGCGACTGCTTCCAACCTTCCTCCATGGCGGGTGGGTTGTTGTTTGTATATATATTATTTTTGGTCCTTTTTTTTCCTGCCCCCCCATCGGATCCCTCTCGCGTTGGGTGCGTGTGTTCCTATTCAAGGACCCGCCGCCTCCTGTCGTGCTAAAACCAGGAAGGAGGGAGCCCAGGGCTCATTTCTGCCTGGACGCTGGGGCAGCGGGCGAGGGAGCCGGCGATGGAGGGCGCGAGGAGGGAGGAGGGAGACGGGCAGGCGGGAAGAGGAGCCCAGAGGGGGCGGAAAAAAAATAATCCACCTCCCCAGGCCTTTTGTTTAACCTGTGTCGATGCAAAGGAAAGTCTTGGCTTTTTTTTTTATTTTCCCTCCCCTTGTCCTTTTTTTCCCCCTGTGGTTGAGCCTGGTGGGGTGTTTTTGAGCCCAACGAGGCAACTTTCCGGAGCGGGCGGCGTCGGAGGTTGATTTTTTGGGAGGCGGCGGGCTCGTCCCGTGGGCGCGCGGCTCCGAGTGCAGGAATTCCTGCCAGCTCGCCTTTGTGCCAGCCTCCGTTGGCCTTGGGTGTCTCGTTCGGATGGAGCCTGGCATCCAGGCACCGCCCATTTCTTGGCGTTGAGCTGCGAGGAGAAGGAAAGGGGAGAGAGCGAGCGAGAGAAGGGAAAAAAAAAAGCTGTCTCACTCAAACTGGCCTTTCTCGGAAAAGGATCCTTCCCCGATGATTGTCCGGATAAGCGGAGCTAAATCCAGCCACCACTCAACAACAAAACCACTCTCTTCCACGGTGCGTCTCTCTTGCTGCCTTGGTACGAAATCGAACCTCACTCTTAATTTTGATTTTGTTTTTTATTTTTTTTTTCATGCGGTTGGGTTTTTTTGCCTTTGATTTGAAATAACGTTTTGTTCCTCCACTTGCTTAGTCGCTTTGTTGTTGCTGTAACCTGCCTTCTCCCCGAAACCCCTTCCCGTCGAGTCCTCTGGCCCTTGGTGCTAAAACATCCGACTTTAAAAATCGGTCTCCTGTAGAGAGGGATGTGTAGCAGTTAGGCAGGTCCCTACGTGCAGTGTTTGGAGCAGGACTGGAGGGTGATTTCTCTCCCTGCCCTCACCCCGCCGCCCGGGACGTCCCCGAGAGCCACCCGGGGCTGGGTGCGTGTCGCGCGGGTGCTGCTTTAGTTCCCCACCGGGCACCACCGAGGAGGAAAAAAAAAATATGTCGAATCATGTCGGATTTGCAATTCAACATGGCAGCCGCAGCTAACGTGGTGGGAGCTCGTAGCGCCGAGCAGACCGGCGGGCACGCGTGCTCCTGGCCGGCTGTGCCAGCGCAGGGTGGGGGCATGGCAAGGGTGGAAGGAGGGATAGGGAGGACGGGAGGGAGGGAGGACACCCTGGCAAGGTCAGAGGAGGAGGATAATTTTATTTCTTTTTGGGGGGGGGTGAATTACACCAGGAGCGATTCGGGAAGGAGGGAACTCAAGCGGTCTGGTTTTGTCAGCGTTAACTGTTTAGAAGCTGGCTTGTTTTTCACGCTGGCACGGTGTGCCAGGGCGGGCGGCAGGGCCGGGGAGATGCCCAGGAGCGGGGCGGGAGGCTCTGCTGGCCCGGCAGGCGAAGCCGGCCAAGGGAGCGCTCCGACAGCAGCTTTTCCCGGATTGATGGCGGCCTTTAGGCTTTGGAGATGGACCAAGCCCGGTGCTCCTGGGAGGAGGCTGCTCTGCGAAGGCATCGGGACGATTAACGGGGCCGCTCGCGGCCGCCCAGCACCTCCTGCCTCGTGAAGGTTCGCGCCTCTCCCCTCGCACCCGGGCGAGATTTGGCACCGCCGTGCCGAAGCTCTCCTGGTCTGCCCGGCTCTAACCGAGCCCGGGGGTTTGGCCCCAGCGCGTGTGAATCTGCCCTCTTTCTGTCAAACTTAATTTAGGCCCTTTTGGGACGCAACAAAAGCAGCTTGTTTGCAGGGCAGGGTCCTCCTTCCCGGCCGCCGTGCACTTCGCAGGCGCTCGGGAGCCATGAAAGCCGCCCCTCCTCCTTCACCAAATTTTTCCTCCTCCTTCCCCCCCTGCCTGGCTTCCCCCCTCCTCTTCCCTTCTCCGAAAAAAACCCTCTTTCAGTGAGTGACGCATGGCCCTACAGTAAAGCCTTCGAACTGGCCACAAAGCACCCGAACGCCCCAGCCCTGCTTTGCCTCCATGACCCGCCAGCCTGCGCTGGCCGCGTTCGCCGTGCTCCGGGGACATCCCCAAAATTGCCTCGCCTGCCCCTTGCCTCCCAGAGATGCTGTCCTGGATGTTGCGCATCTTCCCGGTCCCGCAGCGAGCTGCATGGCCTCGTGCACCCAGGTTTGGCAGCCGGGATGCTGGGGTCTGGCTCTAAACCTTGCCGCTTGCCGGCGTGCCGTTTGGCACAGCCGTAGGTAGGTTTTCACAATATCCCGCGGTTGATTTCGAAGCTGAAACTCCCGTGTTGTGGGAGCTGGGGGCGGTCAGTTCATGGGATCTGACCCCCAAAATGTGTCGGGATGCCCTCTCAGCAGAGCACATTTACACACCAGTTTACATCCAGCCCCTTAATGCCTGTGAGAAGGCAGCACTAGGGTTTTGCTCATCAGCCCAGCTTTCCCCTTACAGGTTATTGATACAAGCAGGGGCTGGGGTGGAACCAGACCTTTCCCAATTTGTCCCCAACCCCTATTGCTTCCCTGGGAAAAGCTAGTGGAGAGTGGATATAAAAAAAAAAAACCGGCTGAAGCCGATGGCTCCAGTGGGCTCTGCAGTGGGCGGCCCGAGAGGAGAGAAAGCCTGAACTCAAGCAAGACATTTCTGACGTGTCCTAAGCAAAACATCTGGCACCCCTGGAAGAGCCATCCAGCCAAGGGACGCAGCTGTTTTATTCCACACAGCTCACAGCAAAATAGGGCTCATGCTTCCAGAACATGGCTCAGCAAAAAGGATGAATTCTTGAAATTGGGAGTTGGATCTTTCTGCTGTTTATTGCCTTTGAATCAGGACTTTGCTCTCAGACTGCTCTGGTGCAAGCTCTGCTCCATCTCTGGGCGGGAGACCAGGAGCTTTTCTCCGAGGCTGGAGCCTCGTTCAGCTGCCATAACCCCCCAGCAGTCAGCAGAGCCACTCTGGCTTTGCACTGACATTCCTGAGAGCAGGATCGGGCCTCCAGGTTTGTCGAGGGTGGCTCTGGGAAATTTCCTTTCCTTAAAAGGGCCAGGTTTGGCCAAGGCAGAGTTTGGATTGTGATTTCCTTTTTTCTTTTTCCTTTTTTTTTTTTAAAGAAAAAAAACAACTTGGAGCAAAACTTGCATTGGTGAAAATTGCCTGATTTACAGTTGCAGAAAACGCTGTGCTCTGTGTCTCTACAGGCCAGACCTGAGGGGACCAGCTTCCCCCATCCTGGACCATCCATTTATTAAGCTTCCCCACTCCAGTGACAACTTTTGGTGGGGAAAGGGGGGGTGAAAGGCAAGGAGACTGAATTTGGCCTTGGGCTCCATCCTCAGCCTTTCCACTACTTGTCCCAGTGGATTTGGGGGCACAAGTTTAATGGGATCCTTGTAGAAACACATCCAAGGGAGGGCTGACGCTAGCAGCTTCGTGCACCACAGGGAACATACCGTATCCAGAGGTACCCAGATCTGGTTGACCCTCCGTACCACCCTACAGCTGGTCCTCAGAAGAATCAATATTGTTTATTTTCCTTCCTGCAGGTTTTTTTTCCCTCTCTCTCTCTGCCACCTCTTTCATTCCCTAATTTCCCTCCACTTTTTTCTCTCGTACTGGTTTGTTATTGTGGAGTTGCTCATGGCTACTGTTTATCTTTGATGTTACTTGGCTGCTGCGAAAGGTGAGGTCTGGGAGGACAAAGCGAGGCGGCCGGTTTGTTATTGTAGGGTTGCTCATGGGCACTGAGCTGTGCTGTCTGGCTTTGCAGTTGGAAAGCCCAGGAGACACGCAGGGCTAATGCACGCTGGGTTTGGCAAGCTAGGGTCGCTCACGAGAGAGTCCTGGCCACAGAAAAGAGAAGAAGTAGCCCAGCAAAGGGCACAACCAACATGCTGCACAAAGTGAGGTCTGTGGAGCCCTAGGGGTAGGTATTACATCATTGTGATGATGACAACCAAGTATCACCCCGCATGTAACACCCTGTGGTTTTGGGGGGGCCGTAGCCAGGCTGTGGGGTGGTGGCTTTGCCAGCACCTCTCCCGCTCATTCCCATCAGTGCTGTTCTGTCCTGTGGCTGCTGCCAGCACATCAGCGTCGCCATCCTGCTGGGCTTGGGGACCGAGGACCATCCCAAGGGAGATGGCCATGCATCCCAGGGCAGCCCCGGCCCGGGCAGGACCAGGCAGGAGGTTTCTCCTCGCTTGCAAGACCATGAGAAGTGTTGTGCTTCTTCCTCCTCCTCATCCCAGCTTGAGGGCTCTGCAGGGCAACCATGTCCACCTTTGACTTGGTTGACTGTTCCGTCAGGATCTTCAGGGTCTGGTTTGAACTCGTGGGATGGCCCGTGCTGATGTTTTAGTGCCAGGTGTGGGGACCTGAAGCAGCTTCGGCTGGGCAGGGAGGTTCTGGGAGTAACACCAAGAATTCGGGGAGTGGTTCTCCTCTCCTTCAGTCTTGGCTTGCTCGGTGCTGGGCACCGGCCCTGCTGAGGGGAACAGAGGTCGCAGGGGCAGCACGTGGCATCCCGGCGTGTGGAGCCAGGACGGCTTGGGAGCCAGCAGCAGGATGGGAGCAGGCTAATTTGCTCGCATCGAGTTTGACAACAGAAGCCTGAGGGCTAGGAATGGAGGCATGCTGGGCATGCAAGGAGAGAGGGTCCCAAAAAGCCCGACTCGGAGCAATGGCTTGGGTTATAACATTTTTCAAGCAGGCTGCACTCCTTACATGGAGTCAGGGTGGGTGCTGATACCAACACGATCAACAGCTTGAATTTCGGCACGTCTGCTACCAGGGCTCCTCTTTGTGGGAGGACTGGGCTGAGACCCTGGGAGCTGAGCAGCCCCACAGGGAGGACGCCTGGGATCATCCCTCCAGCCACGCTGCCTTGGCAGCACGTGACTGTGGCTGAAGAGAGCGGGGATGGACGCAGAGGGACACGGATAAAGGGGTCTAGGAGGAGTTTGCTCCTTTCTCCAACCTGGCACTGCATAAAAGCTAAGCAGGCGATGAAACCCGACCACTCAGCATGTTTCAGTCTCCCAGGAGTAAGAATACAGATAAGACCTCCACCATCACCTCCCCGTTCAGTCTGGCCAGTCGCCCTACAGCCTGCTGGGGGATTGCCTCTGCTGTTTTAAATCTGCAAAAGCTCCTTCACTCCCTGGCTCCATCAGCCGTGTGCTATGCAACACACGCTGGACTCCACCCCAGAAGCAGCTGCATCGCAGCAGAGACGTGGTGACACACGATGTGTCGATCCCCAACGCAGTCTTTGTTGCACAACTTGCTCTCGTTAGTCCTGAAATCTTCCCGGCTGTTCAGAGAGGCAGCAGCAAAAGAAGAGTCCGGCAATGAGCTCCCAAAGTAGGGAAACTTGAGCCAGTGGAGCCTGGCTGTGCTGGAGCTGACAGCCAGGATAGGCCCCTGACCTGGGGCTGGATCCAGCCGTGCCTGAGCGCTGTGGGAGTTCCCATCTGGATCTCAGCTTTGCAGTCTGGGCCCTCCCCTGCCCAGGGGATTAGCCGAGATGTGGTTCCCAGGGCGGGGGAAGGGGCTAATGAACAGAGACAGGATAACGAAGCAGGTAAGGGCTTCCTGTCCTTTAGGGCTCAGGAGGAAATCCTGCAGCTGGTGAATCTGGATACGATTAGTGTCCATTTCTCCCTGTGTAATCAACCCATCTGTTCATCCTTGCGCATCAACAGCGCACGCCCCGTTGCAGGCAGATGCCTCCCGGGCACTGTTTTCATCCATGTCTGCCACGGCCACTCCAGGCAGGCTGAGAACAAGGCTTGCTCTGAGCCGTGGATGCCGTGACGATGGCGTCTGCTCCCTCTCCCCGCCTCAGGCCAGAAGGAGCCCCGGGTGACCTGCAGCCAACAAACCGGCTACGATTGCTGCAAACAGCAGGACCAAGCCCAGGAAAAGCCTCTTCTTTGGAGGGAGGGGGGGCGTCTTCCCCAAGGGCTTTGAACAAAAGTTCAAAGTGATCTTTGTAACACGCTGATAAGCTCAACTTTCCAGCCTGCTCATCTGAGCTCAACTTTACTACAGGCAGGTAAAGGTGGATTATGTTCGGCTGCCAGGCTTGTAAAGTCTTGTTCATCATGTGGGATCCTGAGCACAGGCTATACAGTCCCCACGTGGTCGCGGAAGGGACTAGGCTTTCAGTCCCGCTCTGTAGGAACGCTGGTTAAAGTTGATAGCTGCTGATGCAGGATCCTCAGGATTCATTCCACCTTCTTTTCCTTGGCAATCTTGTCCAACTATGCAAAAACTGCATGGCAGCCCTGCATTGGCTTGCAAACGCCAGGCCAACGTGCCAGCTTGGGCTAAAATGAAGTCAAAGAAGGAGCTGGTGTGTGGCTCAATGCTTTTTTGTAATGCAGTGGCTCAAGCTTGCACGGTCCTTTAGGGTCTTCTGAAAGGTCAGGCTTGGTGACAGAGTCAGGACAAAATCTAAGGGTTATAATTCCCAGTTCTGGTGTCCAAACTGTCTCAACCTGCACTTATATTAGCTCTTACTTGTGTCGCGTTTGGTCGTTGGAGTGTCTTGAGGGATCCGTTGTACTAAGTGCTATCCACATACAGAAGATGATGATGGTCCCTACCCAGAGCAGTTTGCACGCTCAGCCCAGATCTCTCCTGTGTGTAGTGTTAAATGATCCAGGCACCTGAGCTGCTGCCATTTGCAGAGTGCCAAAATGTCATTACTGACCAGAAACAATTTGAGGTATACATCACAGATGAAACATTTCATTTGCTTTCAAGGGGTACTTGTTGCTTAACTTCTAAATGCAACCTGTCTTCAGCCCCTATTATATTGCTCTGGACTGCTCTTTGGGTCCTAAATCTTCTGATTTGTGTTTGTTTTGGAATGCGCTGATTTACCACTAAGGAATAAATGAAAAGCAAAAGAAAACAGCAGTACTTGTTTGCATAGGCCCTACATTGTTCTGTGTTCTGCTGCTACTGAAACAGCGGCGATAAATCCTACTCCCTGGACAGAGAGAGGGTTTTGGGTGGTGGCTGTGTGCAAACAAGGCCAGGGAAGATAAACAAGCAGAAAAATATTGTTTTTAGGAAATGACAGTTGAGGATGGCCAATCAACTGATGGGTCAAAGCCAACATGCCACCATCAATTAGCAAAGACATATCGATATTATTTCTCCAAGGCATTTTTGCATCAACAAAGAGGGAAGAGAGATGGATCTGTGTTATGGTATCTGTGGTCAAACTTGGCTGCAGTTAGGAATCTGTATAGTTTCTGTGTTGGAAAAGGGGAGTTTTGTAAAGAACTCTGCCTGTAGAAAATACGTCCACAGCTCCAGAAGGGCTCAGTCAAAAGGGTGATGAAAATCTGTCTCTTGGTGTCATCGTCAGAACTGCTGGAGGTGGGAACATTTGCTAATCTTGCTTATTTTAGGGGGCCTGCTTTCAGCGGCAGTTCATTTCTGAAAATGCAGCTCTGAAAACTCAGCCCTTAAGAGCCTAATACAATACACGCCTCAGACTAGACTAGAAAGAGGGATGCATTTTTCAGACTGTAGGTTCTTGCCTGCCTAATTATGAATTTCAGCTTCTTCAGATTAGGCCTTTACATTGTATAAATGTGACACAGAAGAAATAGCTGTGACGTTGCCTTGCATTTTCTTTTCCAGCTGGGGAGGAACCCAGCTAAACCTGCAGAGTTTCAGAGCTTGCAGAACTGTAGTAGAAGGAGAATTTAGTCTCAGATTTGGAAATCAAACTCGACCTCGGTTCCCTGAGCAATCAAAACTGTCACAATTTCTCTTCCATCCAGCCCACACGGGATGGCCTGGGGACAGTGTCACTCTTAAGGGGTAACTTTTGTCACCCTGATGAAGGGCACAGTCTAGATGGATTGCTGTATTCATGCCCGAGTAAGGCAAACAGCCTCCATCATCTCCGGTGGTTACGTCTTTGTTGGAACATTTCAGAACTAGGTAACAGCCTCTGCTGTGGCGTTTGACTTCACTGTTCACTTGCCTCTATAGACACATAATGTGCTTGAAGCTGCATGAAACGGCCTTTGGATGAGCTCAGGACTGGCCAAAGCCTAAAACGGTTTGGCTTGCGGGATTCATTGCAGCTGCAGCTCCAAATCCAGTTTGGGATGGGTCCCAGTGATGTGGAAAGTGAAGCCATCTCTCACTTTAGCAGGCAGAGTGGCTCTCTGCCACCATCCATCTTCTGCAAGACGGAGGAGAAACTGCCTTGGGTGCATGCAGTCCTCCAGAGCAAGGTGGGATATGGGTCACAAACAGACTGCTGGGCACGTACCAAAAAGACTAGCAATGCTGTCAAAAACCCTAGCTGGGATTTCTCCGCTTCCTCGGTCTGCAGCCCCAGAGCTGTGTTTGTGAGGAGAAGAAGAAAGCCAGATGCATCTTCAGCCTTGGTGGGAGAAGCAGGCAGGGAAGAGCTCGGATGGACTCTGGCCGTTTGTGCTTCAGATGTGCTGTGGCAACAGTATGAATAATGCAGATAAGTTAAATTCTTTTCTCTCTGGCTGAGGGGAAGGTGTCCCAGCTGATAAGAACTGGGAGCCCGCCCTTGTTAAAGCCAGTATTAGACTTAGACCTTCATGAGATCTACTGCCTCAAGCAATTCCATTGTTCAAAGCACATTTGATTAATTAGTACATTAACTAGTTAACCTTCTCAGCATCCCAGGTAGGGAGCATCTGTCTCCCAAAGGAGGACACAGAGGCAAAGTGACTCAATAAGACTGGATGCAGGAGCTCAGCAATGCAGCTGTTAATTCTCTTTTTTTCCTTACCAAATGATTTTGTTGTTGCTGCTGCAGCCTTATGTACATAGTTACCCTGAGACAGAAATGGAAGGGTCCTAAAGAGAGGCCCGGTGGGGAAAGGTGCTGCTGGACAAACCTGGAGAAGAAAAGAATCCATCCAAATATACCCAGAGAAGGTGATCTGGTTCACCCACATGCTCGCACCAACTAAGGAAAAAAGCTAATGCCATTTCTTCTCATTCACAAGGAAAGTTTTTCTCATCAGCGAATGAATAAAATCCCTTTGCTTCTTACTCACATTTTCATCCACTCTAAATTTTATGAATCAGAAGCAAAACGGCCAATGTGGGGAGGAAAGAGCACGTGAGAGATGACGGTGGGGCTGTGTTTGTACAGAGTCACCGGGATGAGAATAAACCAGAAGGATAAGACCCAAAGAGATTCCAGCAAACAGCCAGAGGGGAAGCTTTGATGCTGAGGAAGTCCACAGCCTCAAACACATGATGATGAGCAGCTGATTTCCACGGCTTTACGACATGGTAGGAAAAAACAGAGCTAAAGCACAAAGATAGAGTTCTTTGGCTTGCAAGACCCGTGACAGCATCACAGACCCTTTCTCACGAGTCCTGATCACAAACAGAAATGGGAGTCTTGTTCTCCCCACCCAGCTCTGATCTGAAGTCAGACAGCACGCTTTGCTCTACCTACTATCAAATGACGGTCCTTGGCAGCCAGTATACGTGTGTGGAAGAATGAGAACCAACTCTTGCATTCAGTGATTCATCCCTGAGGAAGAGAGTCTCCTGGGGCTTAAGTATGGGCCCACGTGCCTTACCAGTCCTTTGCTCCTGGCTTTGAACCGGCTTTTGCCCAGGCAGTAAGCCCTTCACAACACTGGAAGCTTGAACAGCAACGTCAAAGGTATGCCTTGAATAAGAGCTCTGGTGAGGCCACAGCAGCAGCATCTGAAAGCAGAAAGCACCAAGAGCAAGCAGCCTGGCCTGTAGAAGGGACTCCTTTCATGACCACGTCTTAATCTACCACCAGTTTACTAAGCCCACAGCAGCCCAAATTGGAGGCTACAAAAATATCCCCCTGCTCAGCAACTCCTCCCTTGTCCTTTGTAAAGCTCCAGCATTTTAATCGTATTCACACCTCCTTCTCCTAACACAAACCATCTCAGCTCTCAGTCACCCAGGTCCACAAAACCTGTTGTGCATTTGTCATCTCCTTCCCTTGCTCACGCACTCAGATACCTTCCCCTCCATGCTAATAAGCCTCCCAAGCGCACGCACCATCTTCTTTACTCTTAAATTCTTATTCCCAGCCATTTGACTAAGATATATCGAATAAGCAACTAGCACCAAGGGGTTATGTGTGATTTTGTGTGGGCTATTAATGTCTTCAGCAATCCTAGCCCCATGCATGTCCCTAACGCCCTATTGCTCCATCTCAGGACCCACCGGCAAGGCGCTGCCTAGGGGCCCTGTTATTGGGAAAGGCAAAACACCCCGTCTTGTGAACGCGTCTTGTCCTGCCCTGTTCATAATAAGTTTTCACTTAGAATAAGGATAAAGTTCCTCAGTTTGTCAGGGTTTTTCTAGAAGAGAGTATTGGTGTCAGAGCAGCTGAAACTGTTTCTCATTCCTAGCTTCTAACTGACATGCTGCACGCGGACATTTCTTGATCTATTGCTATAGGCATCCAGAGCCCTTTGGTCTTCATTCTGCAAGCTGCCTCCGTGTTTTTCCTGGAAGAGTATTGCACAAGAAATGCAATATTCTTTCAGTGCAAAAGCTGGGGTTTTCAAGTGAGCCTTGCCTTCCCAAATCCTATTAAAATAAACCGGACTTGGATCTCTCACATACCTTCAAAATTCCCAAACTATGTGGTTAATACAAAGCGCACAAACCTACCTCTGAGGTTGTATGGCTCCCCACCTAGCCCACAGGAGAAGTCAGGATAGGCAGGCACTTAATAGAGTTTGTTACAGGTGATGCTTATTTTCAGGCACATTTTTAATAAGACTAATCAATCACAGCAAATTACTAAGCCGTGATTACTAATTACTACTACATTCATCATAATTTTCACCTGGAGATCTTAGGTTACTTTACAGAAAGTTGGTAGAGGAGCAAATGGTGAGGAATAGTGGTTATTAAAAAAATCTTGAGATTTTAGGTTTCTTCACAGGAGAATTCAAGATGTTGGCATTCTGTTTCTGCTCTGAATTACTCTGCAGAGAAATTGTCCTCCCCACTGACTAGATAAAGCTTAGCAGGTCCAGCCTCCAGTGCTTAAATTTATCCCACATGAATATGCCACGAAGTGCCTTGTGCAATTAACAACCTTCCTTATAGGATTTTCCTACAAGATCTGTAACAGCTTCAAAACTGTGCTAGGTTTTGGCATTTCCAGTTCCCTGCATCCTTAGGGGATAGGGCTTGTAACTGGCCACTCTTACCCATCCTAAATCCTGGGAATGGTCCTGGTTTTCACCGCTTGTCTTGCCTACAGAAGCAGAAAGCCCGGGGGGGGTTTGATTTCTGTGCTCCTAAGGGTCTTCCCATGCTGGGTGCTCTCACACAAGGTCGTGAGGTGCTTGCCCTGCTCTGAAAACCTCGTCTGGTTTTGGTCAGGACTTGAAGGGACTTCACCTCTGTGGTGGAGGGTGGGCGTCATCTCTGCAGCTTGTTGGCTTCTTCAGTAAGGCTGCTAACTAGGAGCTCAGCTCTGTCCTTTAGGGAGAAGAGGGTCGAGGAGGTTTCACGCCGTGCTTCTGGTCCCTCTGGTCCTTCTCGGGTCCCTCAAGCCGTAGGCGTGCTGTCTGAACGGGCAGTTGTGGCGTTGGGCTGTGGAAGGGCAGAAAGACAGGTAAAAGTCATGGAGCTTGCGAGGTGCTTTGCAGGCGCGAGGCGCTGCTGGAGAGAGCCAGCTGGTCACCGGGCAGGCAGGGCTGCCTGCAAGCCCCGCTGCCTGCAGCGCAGCTCAGCCCCGTCGTCTGCTGCTTTCACTCCTCCCGACGTGCGTGCTCGGAGGGACAAGGACAGAGCTGCACCCTGCGTTATGGGCAGATACCAGGCAGCTGCCTGCACTGTCCCCGGTGTGCTTGAGAGCAGGGAGGCGGCGCTGCAAGCCAGCCCGGACCCTGCATGAGCCTCGGCCATGTGGCTCCATTTCTGAGGCGGGTTCATCCGGACAGGAGCGAGTGAGGATACCTCGGATCGCTCCTCCCCGGGCCTCCTTGCCGCAGGTGCCATTGGGATCTGGGTTGTAGAGGCCATGCTGCCGCCGAGCCACCGTCCCCAAGGCCTCCTCGCCTGCTCCGGGTTCCTCTCCCCCTCCCCGCGGGTGTTATTTACACCGTTTCCTGCCCAGGGAAGTTCAGGAGTTTGACGTTACCGGGTTGGTTTCCGCTCTCCTGCCTGGCTCCCATCAGGAGCTCTCGCAGAGTCCACGCCATGCGGTGCCAGCAGTGGCCAGGCAGGAGCCTGCCCGTGCCAGCGGGCAGGATCTCCGGAGGTGCCAGCCAGGCCCAGGGAAGGAAGCGTAACCCCTGTGAGGCCGGACAACTCGAGCTCAACTGGCCTGGGAGGGCTGGAAAAGCCGACCCCATGTCCGTCCCTCCGCATCGGTCCTGCTGCAGGGCTGGATGGGGCCGCTCAGCCCCGGCGGGAGGAAGGGAGGACGCGCCCGGGCATCGCTGCAGAGCTTTTGGGTTCCTGCCGAATCGATGCCCTCCCCTCTCCCTCCCTCTCCCCCCCCATCCTTCCCGTGCGCTCCCTCCTGGCCTGCGTCTCCCCTCCCTTCCCTTCTCCCTCCCATCCCGCAGCAAACAAAATGGCTGCTGCATGGCCATTTTGTTTTCCGTCTGGAAGGGGGAAGCCAGGACGCTGGAACTTGGCTCTTTTTTGGAGGCTGCGGCCATGTTCGAGCCCAACTCTCCCGTCTCTGCGTGGCACCGGCTGTAGCGAGAGAGAGAGAGAGAAAAAAAAAAAAGAAAAAAAAAAGGACCTTTTGGAACGAGACCAAAATCAGAGGCAGAGAGTGGGTAGTTTTGGCGTATGTTGAGCACTGAAAATGCCTGGAATTGCCAAACTGAGCTTTTGTATTAGCAGCGTAAGGCTACTCGGTGCATGCAGAGTCGCGGGGCTGCACGGTATAGCCGGACGGAAAGGTTTGTTCGCTATATTCAATAAAACAGCCCTCCTTTCTTCTGTATTTATAAAGTACCAGAGAGCACTGTTGTCTAATTTGTTTTTGGACGGGCGGATGGTTTTACACATCGGCTTGGTATGATTAGAGCCGGTCATTGCTGGACGGTAGCATTTTAACCTGTTGTGTGTCCTCTTGTTTTTGGTGAATATGAGATCTGACCTTTCCACTGATCTGGCAGTGCCTGGATTTAGCTGATGTGATCCGGAGGATTATTTTTTAGGGATTTTTGTTTTGTTTATTGCCTTCTTGCCTTGAAAGTTTTCATCTTGGGAATACAAAATCTTAATTTAAATATTAAAAGAAATAGTTGTTCTTGGCTTTTTAAGCCCTTGCTTTTCTTACGAGGACGGAGCTGTACTGTGATAACAAGCTGTTTACTGCACCAGCGTGTGTATCCTGCACACGTTAAGGTGTGATACATGACAGAGACGCCATCAACAGTAACATGCCTTGAAAGTTTAAGGGAACTTGGTGGCGTTACCATACAATTTTGCGCAGAAGCATGGCAAAAATACCAGAACATGCGCCAAATAAAAGCGATTTTTTTTTTTTTTTTTTTTTTTTTTTTTTTTTACAAGTGATTCTGCATTTCCTTCAGTAGCCTGGATGTCTTGGAGTTAGTAGTCACGTATCTTCGTTCACGGACGCTCGGAGGAACAGATCTCCGTCCAGTGGCATGGGGGGGATCGGGCTTTGATAAGGCATCGGTGTTGGGGTGATCGTCCTACCTTTCCTTGAGGGGCTGCCCGGACATCTGGAGAGAAGCAGCCACTTTCAGAGAGGAGCTGGGAAGGAGAGCAGAAAGAGGGGAAATCGCTTTTCTTGCACAGAAAGGTATTTGCCTCCATATCTGCTTGGCTTGCTTACAAACGGACAATGTAGAGAATTGCACGGGCGACGGTGGTCCCAGAGCCGGGGCTGCATGTGTGGGCGCTGGGCGGGCGGTTCGCGTTTTAAATTAAATGCTTCGGTCCAAATCTACGTTAGGGGTGGACATTACCTGCGCACCTTTCGTGAGCAGCTTTTGAACTGAACATCGAGAAAGAAAACAGTATTAATGGAAGAGTTTTGGAGAGTATTACAGGGAAGGACCTTCGTTCTTTAGATTTTTGAGTTAACCTATAGAATTGAGTATGGAGCAGGTAAAAATAAACCAAAAAGATATTCTTTCTCTTATATCTCTTGATTTTTAGTATTTTGGAGAAATTACTCTATGAAATATCAATAGCGCCTGTTTTACTTTTATGACAAAAATTCTGGGATTTTTTTTTTTTTTCCGGAGAGTGTAAATTACGTGCTAATTGACAAGGAAAATACACGAACGTTTAGGAAAAAACGTTACCTTTGTGGCCACCTTTAGTAACGGATTTATGAAGGGTTAATAAAAGATAAGTTGTGTGACAAGCAGGTTACAGATGTGCGTATTATAGATAACAATACCAGATTCATTAATGATGATCCAGATGTTTCTAAACATCTGATAGGACTTGAAACAACCCCTAACAGATGAGTAGCTATTTATTAATAAACAAATAAAATTTAATAATAAACAAATGCTATGACAACACTGATGTGAAATACTACCTACGTCATTAAAAGAGCATGGAGGAAAAGCATTGCTGAGACGGGGGCTGTTGCAGGAATGAACTTTAAAAATTTTTACTTCCATTTCCCTTTCCCTATTCGCAGCACCTTTGATTAACTCTTTCGAAGCGTGATATTTTAATATCGACTCCAGGATCGGGTGTCTGGGAAGATGGTTGGCCTTGCTTTTCCGAGAGGTTTGCCTGGCCTGCGAGACGTTAAAAGCAACTTGTCCTTGTGGCTAGTTTGGCAAATGTAATTGTTTTTTGCTTTCCAGTGGCACAGGGTGCGTTCAGGACATTTTTTTGGTCTGCCTGCTGCTTTTTCTGTGAGCGGGTTCCTCGCTGCTGGCCAGTAGTCGCGCAGGTCTGAACGGTGCTGTATGTGGCTGCACGCCCCGGCAATGTTGGGGAGCTATCGAAAACCTTCCCCACCTCTTTTCGTTTTCACTTATTTGGGGTTTGTTTTTTCTTTTTTGGTCTGTTTGCTTTTTGTTTCTCCACTCCAGCAACGTGGCGAGGCAAGGACGTGAAGTCACTACCGGCATCCCTACAGGCAAAGCTAAGGAAACAAAATGGCCGACGGTCAGCCATTTTGTGCCAACGCAGCCGGCTGGCTGCACACAGGCGTTGCGTTGGTCGGGGCTGGTTCTGCCCCAGTCCAGCCCATGCTCCAGGAGGCTGAAAAGCCTCTCAGAGACGCGGGGCCTTGATTTCCCGCTGAGAAGCCCTGCCTGTCCCCAGCACGTTTTGGCACCGACGCGCGGGACTGCGGCTATACAAAGGCTGAAAGCAGTGTCTGCTTTTAAAGGAGCGACTTTGTTGTTTTATGGTTTCCTCCTCCCTCCTCCCCCCCTCCTCCATTTCATTCAGTGCTCCTTAATAAACCAGATCAGCTCCTCAAAGCTTCGGAGCCTTTCCAGCTACTCTCCGAGGCGGGCTCCGTGCCTCCCCGTTTTAAAGGCAGAGACTTGGCCGTGCTCGGGCGTCTTCGGTCCGCGGATGCTTCAAAATTTGGGGGGGGCATCAGCTTGGGTTGTCTGCTGGGGGTCCGATCGGCTGGTCGTCACGAGCCGCCCTGAGTCCTGCTAACTGAAGAACAGTTGTAGGTCACCTCTCCCTCCCAAAAATGAGTCTGAAAGCCGGACTGGAAATGCCATTTTTTTGCCAGCCTGGAGGATCTTGCTGTGAAGAAACATATTAATCTTTTACCTGCCAATTTTTCTCACCCCTCCGAGCACCTCTAGACAGCAGGACCGTGCTGTGGCACACGCTGAGCACGGGGACCTGCCTGCAGTCTCTTGCAGAGACCGATGGAGCTTTTTCACAAAAATCAAATTTGGCTAGTTTTGAAGGACTCGTATGAATCTGGGAAGGGAAAATTGCAGTGCCGCTACCTTAAGGTCTGCACAGAAAACGGTGTTTTTCAAAGAGGTCCACTTCTTAGCAGTCAAGTATCCAAAAATCTTCAAAGCTGGGCTTAAATAACTTAGAAGGCAGTGAGAGGCTTTGGGGTGTAGGCTTCTGACTCCTACAGACCCTGTTGGCTATTTTATCCCGAATTTTGCATAGCTACATCACATTCAGGCACTTGTAAATCTAACGCTTTAGCAGTGATATGCTAGAAGGGAAGGCTGCCCGTCTGGAAAGCAGGGCAGAGCTGGAACGCAGCTCACTTTGGCGATTGCCGTGGGATTTTTGCCGAGGATCTCAGTAGATACGGAGTTTGCACAAATCTTAGGGCTGCATGGGTATATGACTAATTCACAATGCCTCTTTGTGAAACCCCAGCGGGGTTTTGCCATTGAGCTGTTATCCAGTATGTGTGTGATCTTCTCTCTCCCAGGATCTATGGATCTCCTGCAGATATTAAAACGGAACATTACTTTTTCCCTCTTTGTCAAAGACAGCCGGGAGAGGTGGATATCAACCTGTCCTAACCTGGTTAGGCTGGCTCAGGCAAACCATTGCCCCAGCAGTGTGACCAGAGACTGGAGCAGGGCTTCCCAAGGCTGGTTCCAGCGTCAGCTTTACCACGGACTTGCTGTGAGATCGTTGGAAAATTTGGTCACCTCTCTGCTTCTCCTTCTTTCCCATCTTTTGTCTTGATGGTTTAGACCAGAAGCCATCCAGGAGAGGGGCTTGCTGTCATTGCAGTTTGTATAGCACCTAGCACAAACAAATGTGACAGTGATGCTAAGGGTAGGATGGTCATAGTGATCCTTACCGGGCATAGTATTTCTAAATCCTCCTGTTTGACTCCTTTCTTCACGGATCCTGGCAAGATCAGGATTGCAGAGTCAGCAGCTGGGTATTCCCAAAACCTATACTCACTAAGACAATTATTATAATTAAATCTCCTGTTTTCAGGATTACTTACAGAAGTCAGAAGGGATTTTTTTTTCTCTCCATGTATAATTAGATCTATGTGAACTAGGAGTTATTTAATGTAACTTCCCACCCACAGTTTGAGATTGGCCCAAGTGCCTATTCTCTGCAATACTATCAAGAGTGACCTTTTAAA
Organism: Platalea leucorodia; assembly: GCF_965183815.1. Taxonomy (NCBI): domain Eukaryota; kingdom Metazoa; phylum Chordata; class Aves; order Pelecaniformes; family Threskiornithidae; genus Platalea; species Platalea leucorodia. Next base: position 5,370,994 of record NC_138841.1, read on the forward strand.
TGCCTGGCCTATACATCTTGCTTATATGCTTAAAATAATATAAGCCACCAGATCGGGAATCAGGAAAAATTGTTCGTCCAGGTCAGTTGCCAAGAGTCTCTTTGAAGAAGATGAGTGTCCTCTGCTATATGCATCATCATCTGATGCGATCGTCTGGGCCGCCCACCTCCCCAGTCCTCCACCATTGCAGCAACCGCTGGCTTTCTTGCCGCCATGGTCCCTTCTGGTTGGTGCCTGTGGCACTACCTTAATTTTTGGGAAGCTGAAACACTTTAGTCTAAACTAATACTTCTGTCCCTGAGGAGGCAGAGTGGCCTGTGACAGACTGGACGGCCCTTTGAGCCTGATTGTAACCTCGGGGAAGCTCTGGCTGGTGTTGCATGTGCTAAGGAGTGATGTGCAACCTCTGTGCATCGCTTTCTATGCCAATAAAACAGGAAGAATAATATTTCCCGTCAGAAGGCTGTTTGGGATGCAAGGTACTTGGCGCTGTGGATGGGCTGGGTACTTAAATGCTATAGGAATCCATCCTGCAACATTGATTTTTTGACGTTATTTATACCCTCTCACAGTAGGAGACGCCTGGGCCAGATGGCCTGGCACAGTAGGTCATCCCGTGTGAAGGCTGAGTTTGTCAAAGGAAATTAAGAGAATTACCTGGACTGTGCTGAACGCCGGTGAGAAGGACTTCTGGACAGCTCTGCAAAGGAACAGGGGCACTTTCCAAACCTTGCTGCAAAGATATCCTTGTACCCCAGGCCATCCTAAACCCTCACCTCAAGGATCCCAGCTACAATAATTCAACAAACCTTTGGGAATCTCACTTATTTAGGCAGTTGCCTGTGAGCTGTGGAAGCACAAAGCATTAGGCAGCCTTCGTCCCTTTGGGGACTTCTGCCTTAGCCCCTGCCTCTCTCACCACAACGCTCAGCAGATGTTTGGGGAGGCCGGGGACACCGCACGGTGCTCTCCTGGGAAGTCCTCCCTCGGGTATCCGCTGTGCTGCGCACGCAGCCCGCTTAACGTGCTACTGGTGGCTCCCTTTGCGTTACGGCTTTCTTTAATCTTCAAGGGGAATTCTTTGCAAAAGAACCTCACGCGTTTCTTTTAAACTACCAACTTAATACCTTGCATCTGTATTTGGGTGTACAGAGAATAAAAAAGTCTCAGAAGGTGAGCCAAGGGCTTGGGGGGAAGCCCGTCTGTCTCAGATCCATGCTAATATTGCCCGGCTGTGCTATAGCATTAAAGGGACACCAAGCCTGCATGTTGCACTCATTTGTTTAGGAAATGAGATCTGCCTTGATGTACTCGATACCATTACATTTGCAGGCTAAAAGCTTCCTTGTACTCAGTTATTTCTAATCTGCTCAATTCCCTGGAGTGCATAGCAGCTAAATTGATGGATTCTCTTATCTGGTCTGGCAGGTTTGTTCTAGATACGCTGTGTGTTCAAGAGGTGAGGTCAGCCTGGCTGTACGTTACTTGGTGCCATTGCAGTTTCAGAAGGGGCGTGCTATCTGCATGTATGGCCCTGGGTTCAAAGGGGAGGGCTGCTGCTTCTGTAAGCCCTTGGGTGCATAAAGTTTGCAGCCAGTGCGATCGCCAAGGATAAAGGATAGTCCAGGTGGACTGAAGGAGGTTTAAATAAGGAAAGGGAGCTCCAGGACAAGGTTGGGTTTTCCCCGAACGTTGTGAAGTCTGATGAATTTTCATGCATTTCTCTTCACAGGAGCCGCAGAGCAGCCGATGCCTGGATGAGGATCATCTCATTGCCTTAGACTGCCATGATCCCAAGCTGTCCTTGAGGCTGAGGTAGTAGATTGAATAGTTGTGGAGTCCTATCCTCCCTTTGAGCTAACTATACAATCTACTGTCTTTCCTAAGGAGACAGTCAGGTCTTCAGTTCTCATCATCTACTTCTTCTCCAAGCATGGAGGCAGGTGGTGCAAGTAATGCAAAGCCAGTGATACGGCCGTGAATCGGGCGAGACCTCTGTACTGCTCTGTGGAGGTGAGGTAGTAGGTTGTATAGTTTGGTGGGAGGGATTTTATCCCATTTCAGGTGATAACTATACAGTCTATTGCCTTCCTTAAAGAGCAGCAAAACCACTGGAGGACTGGCTCAGCCACAGAGCTCCTGAGGCATCACATCTTTCTGTTGAGGATCCCAGAACGCAGCATGGCGTTGTTGAACAACTCAGTGGGTCTTCTCTTATAGCACCCAGGATTGCATTCTTCCAGGGACTGCTCCGTGCCTCGGTCGTATGAGCATGGAGCCACCTACTTAGGGAAAACCTCTCTGTTTAATGGGTGCAAGAGAAACAATGAAATGAGTTGGTGCATCAGCTCCTGGTGTTCAGTTCTATTCATTTTTTGCAGGAGATGAGCTCAAGTTTTAAAGGGTTTAAGTGTGCTGTTCTTTTCTGGGCTGTCCTCGAGTCTGGAGTGGAGTGGATAGTTTGGTACAAAGAGGATAGATCTGAGCTTGCGATTTAAGTTTGTTGCACCCAATTCTGAAGTTTGGGTTAAGAACTAGATCCAAGAGGAAGCTTAGCCTGCGGACTCAAAGCCCTGGGAGCTGATCAGATTTGGCTGGTCGGCCCCTGCTCAGGAAGTGCATTCTGTTTTGGACAAGTTCCCAGCTCTCCCATGGTGTAGAGTTAGAGGGTGGTTCTTTCTGATTTGATAATCCGTATCAACCCGACTCACACGCAAACCCTGGCGAGAGACTAGGGCTCTTGTGTATTTACACAGAATAAGCCAACGATTCAGACTAACGCCCTGTCCTAGAGGGGAGACGGGTAAGGAAGAGATGTGAGCCAAAGGGAGCAAGTCCTAATCCTTCTGGGCTCTGCCAGGCAGGTAGCACCATCATCTGACAACAGACGTGAGAAGAGAGCATGCTTCAGAGCTCGGACGCTTGACAAGGGACAGGGAATCATTATTTCTTCTCTTTCTTAGGAGCAGAGGGGACTATCCCTCTGCCATATTTCAAAGTAAATAGGATGAAGACCATGAGTGGAGCTGTAATACGACCAGGGCTGCATCAGTTCTTCAGGACTGAAGGACATCTCAGGCCATTATCACTGCCATCTCACTGTCAGGGAAACGTGTGAGATCTGAGACATCAGGGAGCGAGGGCAAGCAGAGGACACGACCTCAGATGAAGTGGGAGGAAGAGAGCTGCAAAAAGAAATTGGAGCCCTCAGATTTCACCCTGAGAAAACGCACAGGGAGACCCAGACCTGACTGCTCGGGCCGTGGGACTCCCCAAAATGTAGCAGCTTGTTTAAGGCTCCGCTGCTTCTTGGGATGAGGCGTAGCTGCAGCGAGGCTGGGCCATGACTTCCTCAGGCTGGGCCACAGCTGGTGGGTGGGGATGCCGCAGTGTCCGGCAGTGAAGGAATGCAATCCTCTCTCCATAAATCTGGCCCTTCAGCGGTCCTGGCGACTTGCTGTGCAAAACTACAGCTTGGTCCTCTTAGATGCATTATTATCCTCTAGCTGCTTGCTGAGGGGCAGGGCTCCGAGCCACAAATTGCTCGGAAGGTACCAAAATAGCACAACAAGCATGGGAACAGAGTGGCATATCCACTTCATATTTAAGAGGTATCCCCTGGAAAACAGCTCATCCTGCGTGTCCCAAATGAATTCAGTTCAGTCCCCCTCCGCTGCACTGATGTTAATGCAGAGAATCTCAAGCAGTGAAACTGTGTGAGCCGAAAGCCATGAATAAAATATTACTGGAGATACTCTCTTGTGAAAATAAACTTGTTTTGACTTTTTTAAAAGAGTGTCTTTTTACTGCCTTGAAGCGAGCTTGGCTGGTGAACTGGGACCTCCAGAGGGGTGGCCAGCGTTCCCGTGCATCACCGACCAAATTCTCCGTTTGACCAAAATCCTGAGCGTGAAAGGGAAGCCGCAGCCAGGACACGATGAGGATGTGGGGCAGATTGGCTTGGCCGAGCAGCTGAGACCCTCCGTTTTGGCTGTCAGTAGGTGCTTTCCTGGGCCCACCCGAATCCTATCAACCTGCTTCCTCACCCTCAGCCAGCTCAAGGGCTGCAGGTTGGGCTTCTCTCTGCCTTGGATAGTCCTCACTGTAAGCATGTTTATAACTCCGATACCAGCAACAGAAGAACACAGGGACTTCCAGCCTCCACTAACCCATCATCTTGTCTCCGATAAATCACAACTAGGGCTCAGAAACCAGCCAAGGCAATATTTATTCCCTCTAATGCTTCCTGATGTATGGGAAGAGCAGCCTCTGCCCAGGAGGAGGGTTAGCAGGCTGCCTGAGCTTGCAACGATGGGTATTTGGGATGCCCAGCTAACTCGCTGGCCAGGATGCCCAGGCACATCTCAGCGGGGCAGCCACGCTGTGGCAGCAATGCCATCGCTGGCCACCGTGGCAAGGAGGAGCAGGTCCCTTCTTTTAGCAAAAAGCAGCCAGGAAGCAAGAGGGAGAAAGGTGGGTCCCCACCGGCACCCGAGGACGCTGCGGGACGAGAGCGCTTTCAGCCCAAACACTCGGAGGGAACGTTGGGCAGCTAGCTGGACCTACCAGCATCGCGGCCCCAGCTGCAAATCCCCCAGGATGGTGTACAAGCTTGCCCCGACCCTTCCGACTCACCGTGTTCAGGGGAGCTTCAGGAGCACGCAGCTAAGTCACCTCTCCCCCCACCCGCAGCAGGCGCGTCCCTCTCCCTGCTGGGAAACAGGACCCGGGGTTGGGGGGGAACCAAGCAGGTGGGGTTAATGCAGCAGCCAAGCCTTATAAACACCACAAAGCCCATGATTTTAACCCAGCTGACCACAGCTGATGGTTAAATGCCTCCTCCTCCTCCCACCACACATGGCTGTGGGGCTGCCAGGACCCAGCAGCATCTTTGCCAGGGTCTGGGCTCCTTTCCCCACCCCAGGAGTTGCCCGCCACATCACCCCGACGCCAGAGCATCCTTCATGCCAACCCCAGAAATGGCGTGGAAATGCTGCAAAAGTCTCCCTTGAATGTTTTGTGTCCTCCCCTGCGCACCACACCATACCCTGCCCTTGCCATGCGGTCACCTTCCCGCCTTCCCTAGAACTCCTTAATTTAGGATTAAACCAAACCATCCCAAATGCCCGTGCTGGCAGGGCTCAGCCCCGCTGTCCTGGGGCACAGGGGGAAGAGGAGAGGGGATTTGCCTTCTGGTTTTGAATTTTCTGTTACCAGGAACTCTATAAATAGGTCCTTGCACAACTGTGTGTCTCCAGAAGTCAAAACCTTAAGGAAGACAAAACTTGACAGTTTTTACAAGAATCACTAGCCCCAAAATCATGATAAAATATTTCAATCCTAGAATTATTTTGATGGGCTTCTGCTAATGCTGTTAATCAGCAGCACCTTTGCTCCAGCTCCACAATGGCTCTCAGCAGGGTGGGGGATCCAACATGGCAAAAAATCAGGTGTTGACCAAATGCCCTGATTTTGCTGGGAGGAGAAATGCTTTTCTGCACTTTTTACCCTTTATAGGGAATTAAGGCTACACTCTCCTTCACCCAGATGGAAAAACAGTCACGGTCCTGAAATGCTCTCCCAGCTCCATCCCTGCCTGAGCCCTCGCCCCTTACAACAGGCGGACAGCAGCCGCTCCGGCTGTATTTCTATCATTGTCCCTAACCCGAGGCTGGATTTTTTTTCCCCGAAAGCAGCTCGGCAGCAGGAGCTCAGCCTGCGACGAGAGCGTACAGCAGCCACGGCACCTGGGCAGGAGGTTATTTTTAATCTGATTCTTAACTACATCTGATGCTTGTGATTAAATAAAGCATGAAACTCTCTGTAGGGTTCTGCGTAGCGAGTTCAGAGCTGCCCAGTTCTCTGCGGTGTCTCTCCCACTGCCATCTGCCGGTCACCATTTAGCAGGGCTAGCCGTGACCGTGACCTAAAAAAACCCCGCAGGCAGCTGGTTTCCTGCAGGAGAGCTGGTGCTGCTGGGCTCCTGCAGCAGATTTCAGGGAGAAGGGAAATGCAGAGCCGCTGGGCAGCCTCGCCAGGCAAAGCAGGGGTGGAAGGATGGGGAAAAGCAAAAAGCAAAGGTCTGATCCCAGCATCGCTCCCGTGCCGCGAGTTTACGCCTCCCGAGGGCCTTTCCCCGCGTGCTGCTCGCAGCTGGGTGATGTTCTGCACTGAAAATGCTGCAGAAGCACAGGATCTGGGGACACGCACTTGCATTTAACTTCTTTCTTTGCTGCAAAGATGAAAAAGCGTGTGTTTGGGGGCGGGAAGGGGCTGGCTGCTGGACCTCTCAAATCAGGGAACCAGAAGCGCTCCAGCCCCAGTTTCGATCTCTTTTGGAGCTCTCTTCCTCTTGCTTTCCGTGCCCAAAAATTCCTGGTGGGGACACATTTTTGCTTTGCACTCTGCTGGGCGCTCGGGGAATACTCCCTACGTCATTCTCAATCTCCTCCTTCTGCTGCTTTTACACAGCCCTAAAAACATGAAGTTGCAACCTTGCAAAAACCGGTACCCCGATGTTTTTGGAAAGCAAAACACCCCTTCAGCACCCCCAGGAGCCACACTGTCTTTTAGCAATTCTACCTAAGCACACGATCAAGAGCATTTTACAGATATAATAAGCAGGCCCCCGGCTTCCAGATCCCCCAGCGAGACACTGCACGCCCCACGACAGACTTTCACAACAGGATTTATTCAGTGCATGCTCTGGGGATGCACAGGACGCAGCATCGCGGGGGAGGACACGACTATTGGCCTTCAGGTCATTCTCCACCTCATCTCTTTAAGAAATCAAAGGATGCAACCACCAGGGAAGGGACTGTATCTCCTAGCCCCTTCCACCGGTCTGCAAAGCTTGTCACATATTTAACACACCTTACTGGGAGTCCTCAGGGGAAGGGAGCAGAGACACGGGGGAATAAAACACACAGTGTCCCAGACAACGAAAGCGGTCCTCCAACAAGTCCTGGAACCATTGGTAACCTCTAACATCATTCGCTTGGCTCTCTTGAGCTCAAATTGTACCAGCACACGTGATGACTTGTTTCTCCTAGACCAGGTTCCACCACACGCAAAATACATGTCAACCGGGATCTGTACCTAAATTCAAATACACTTAAGTTATGCAAAGAAAGAAGCCATGCAGAAGAAAGCTGTATGAAGGAGCCGGTGACTCCTCTTTAGCGCTGAAGGTTTTTCTTCTGTGCATGCACACAGGTGCAGGCACACGCGTAAAATACAGTCATGGCAATGGACTAACTGTGAAATGGGTACATGCGGTAGAGAGCAGAAGAGAGGAAGGAGGCGAGGGTTGCAGAGGTGTGAGGAGGAGAAAGGAGTACAGCTGGGTAGTACTGGCCATAGCTAAACCAGAACCAGGAAGGAAACAGGAATCCTTTCCTGTGGGAAAAAAAAAAATAGCCACTCTTTTTGGTCAAGAAAGGAAGAGATGAAACTTCTCCAAAATCGAGACAGGCAGACACATCAGGAGGGGAAAAGAGCGTTTTTGTTGGAAACTCATCCTGACAAACACCGAACCCAACCACCATGTCTCATCTACAGACAAACACCAAAACCAATGACCACGTCTCATCGCCACTCGGGTTTCCAAGTCATTTTGCTTTCCCTGGGGACACGGTGTGGTGGGGCCTGCCAGCCACACAGGTGGGGGGGAGCTCATCATTTCCAGTTTGAAAACGGACCAGAAGCCCAGGCTGGCCGGGAAGAAAGGAGAAGCATCCAAGGTCACCAGCATTATGGCAGACACCCTCCTGCCCTTGGGTCTCCTCGGGAAGGGGACCAAGTTCCCATGGGACTGCCAGCTGCCCTTGGCTCGTCGGGGCTGGAGCAGATAAGGCAGCGCAAGAAGAGAGCGTGTCAACCTGAATTGTCCGTGGTGTCTCCCAAGCCTACCAGGGTTGTGGAACAACCAATGCTGAAGAAAGCCTTGGTGACCGGTGCAGGGACAGCTGAGAAAGACCATTCAAAGCAGAAGGCCCACCAGGATGACACTGGGTAGGAGGAAGAGTGAAAGCCCCAAGCAGGTACTGGGGGCTCCACCCGTGGGCTGATCCATGCTTGTCTGGTCTGAGTTTGTTTCCAGTTCTTCAGTGTCCAGGGCACCTGCTGGCAGAAGAAAACCTGGAGTTAGAGGGGAAGATCTGGACAAAAGAGAAACTCCCGCTCATGCAGGTCCATCAGTGACGTGCACCAAGACACCGCGAGGTAGCAGTGGCCCGATCCAGCGAAGGCGTGACACAGCCGGTGGGTTAGTGGGGAGCAGGCTGTAAACAAAACCATGCTTCACAAACGAGACATCCAACCAGCCCCTTCAGCGTTAGAGGAAAGAGTGAGGAAAAGGGTTGGTGCCACATACGAGAGGAGGATCCAAAGGACCAGTCTGATACTGGTTCCTCCCAAGCGCTCTCCATGCTGCTTGGGGATCACTGAACATCTGAGTGTCTATGCCAGGGCAGACTCCACAATTACCTTACCTGAGAGGGAGGTCTGGAAAGCAGGGCTCTGCCCTTTTTTTTCTTTGGAAGATGATGTTAAGCGCAAGAAGGTGGGCTCTCCAGGGCTGAAGACCACTGACTTTGAGGGGGTTATGAGCTCAGCTTTATTGAAACCTAACTTGATCTCTGGAACAATTTGGCTGAGGGATGGAGGTGGACTGGAAAAGGCTGATTTCACTTTCCCATCCTCTTTGACACCTTTATTTGTTTCTGGGACTGATTTGGGGCTGAAGGATGTGCCCATGCTTTCTAATAAGGCCGGATCCACTGTAGTTAAGGGGCTCACAGGCTCTCCAGTGTCTACCTCTACTTCTGGAGATGCTTTATAATCGAGGTCTAACGTGGACTCAAAGGAAAGAGTTAGCCCAGTTGCCTCAGTAGGATTGGGTCTTTCTGTTTCAGTGGGCTCTGGGTTTGTGGCTGTGGCAGTTTTTGGTTGCATCTTTGCTGTTGTAGTAGGTGCTGGTGTGGTAGTGGTGAGTTTTGGCTTTGCTGGTGTTGTAGTGGCAGGTGTTGGCTTGGCTGTAGTGGTGGTAGATGTTGGTGTGGTGGGTGTTGGCTTGGCTGTGGCAGGTTTTGGCTTAGCCACACTCGTGGTGGGTTTTGGTGTGGTGGGTGATGGCTTGGCTGTAGTGGTGGTTGTGATGGGCTTTGGCATGGTGGGTGTTGGCTTGGCTGTAGTGGTGGGTGTGGTGGGTGCTGGCTTGGCCATAGTTGTGGGTTTTGGTGTGGTGGGTGTTGGCTTGGCTGTTGCAGTGGTTGTGGTGGGTGCTGGCTTGGCTGTAGTGGTGGTTGTGATGGGCTTTGGTGTGGTGGGCGTTGGCTTGGCTGTAGTGGTGGTTGTGGTGGGTTTTGGTGTGGTGGGTGTTGGCTTGGCTGTAGTGGTGGTTGTGGTGGGTGTTGCCTTGGTGGTAGTGGTGGTTGTGGTGGGTTTTGGTGTGGTGGGTGTTGGCTTGGCTGTAGTGGTGGTTGTGGTGGGTGTTGCCTTGGTGGTAGTGGTGGTTGTGGTGAGTGTTGGCTTAGTGGTAGCAGTTGTGGTGGGTTTTGGCATGATGGTTGTTAGCATGGTGGGCTTTGGCTTGGCAGTAGTGGTGGTGGCTGCTGGCATGGTGGGTTTTGGCTTGGCCATGGCTGTGGTGGCTGCTGGTGTTGCGGGTTTTGACTTGGCTGGGGTTGTTGTTGGGAGCGTGGTGGCATGTTTTGGCTTGGCTGGCGTTGTGATGGGTGCTAGTGTTGTGGGTTTTGGCTTGGCTGTGGTTGGGAATGTGGTTGTGGGTGGTTTGGCTGTGGTTGGGAGCGTGGTTGTGTGTGGTAGTTTGGCTGTGGTTGGGGTTGGGAGCGTGGTTGTGGGTGGTGGCTTGGCTGTGGTTGTGGTTGGAAGCGTGGTTTTGGGTAGTGGCTTGGCGGTGGTTGGGAGCGTGGTTGTGGGTGGTGGCTTGGCTGTGGCTGGAAGTGTGGTTTTGGGTAGTGGCTTGGCGGTGGTTGGGAGCGTGGTTGTGGGTGGTGGCTTGGCTGTGGTTGTGGTTGGAAGTGTGGTTTTGGGTAGTGGCTTGGCTGTGGTTGGGATTGTGGTTGTGGGTAGTGGCTTGGCTGTGGTTGGGAGCGTGGTTGTGGGTGATGGCTTGGCTGTGGTTGGAAGTGTGGTTGCGGGTCTTGGCTTGGCTGTGCTGGGCACTGGTGTTGCGGGTTCTGGTTTGGCTGTGATTGTGGGTTTTGGCATGGCTGTGGTTGGGGTGGATGGGCTTGCCTTTGGTGTCACAGGGGCTGGAGTGGTCTCTTCTACAGTGGGTTCTGGTAAGAGATGAAAAGTGCCATCCATTAGGGCTGGGGTCAGCTGACCTCAACAGATCCCCTGCGCTGAGCAGGGCCAGCAGAAATCAGCTGGGGGTTGAAGCAGCAGCCGACCCCTCTCAGGTCACTCTGGGCCATCCCCCAGCTTTGAGGTTCCCAACCTGGAGACGTCTCATCTCCCTCACACAACCTCCTGCCCCTTGGGATCAGGGCATCCTCATGGGGCAACAATGGCTGGCCAAGGGGGTACGAGGTCCTTGTCTGATCCTCCTCATCTTGAGGCAGCTGACCTGTCTTAGGGGCTGCCCTCGCACCTGATGTCTCATGATCCAGCCCTGGAACTGCTGGTCCAGGGCTTCCCGGTAGCTCCAGGAAGGTTCAGAGCTCGGACCCCAACCCAAGGGTCTGAGTCCCAATAGCCTGTCAAGGGACACATGCCACTTGGCTTCACTTACCACACAAGGAGTTGACACAGACTGTGCCCTCGGGACATTGTGAGCACGAGGGTCCTTCCCTGTACGGCTTTCGGCCTTTCATATTACCCCTGGAAGCAGAAAATGCCAAGAAAAAGAAGGCGTGAGGAGAGGGGGAAACACCCATCCCGAAGAGGGGTCTGATTCAACAGGAATATCCCAGCCAAGGCAAAAGTCGGGATTAATGTAAAAAACAGGTCTTGGTCTCCTGCCACAGACTGTCAGTGCCGTTTACCCAACAACCTGACCCCAAGGCTGGTACAACCAGGGGAGACAGCTCCACGGGCCAGATCCTTCGCCACCCCTTACAACAGAGCAGTCAATGGGCATTTGGACACCTGATTTTGTCTCCCAAAGACCCCTAAGGAGGTTGGCAGCAACCGGCCGCTCTTGGTCTCGCCAGCTCCAAGCAAGTGGTCCCCAAGGCTAGTCCCAGGGCTTTGCAAGCGGCCACCCACCTCTGCTCCCATGTCCAGCCCTTCCTGCTGGTACAAATGGGCTTCTCTACCCCAGGCGACCGCTGCTGCCGGCGGGGAAGAACAAGGCACGGAGCAGGGAGCTGCCGCTTGTACCCTCAGCTACTGCAGCATCACCTTGGGCAGCTCTCGGAGGCGGGGAGCTCCCTCCTCAGGTCTGTGCCAGGAGCTGAACCAGACCTCAGCAGTCGCAATCACGGGCAAGGATCACCAGACAACCCTTCCTTCCTTTGTGACCAACCCAAGATAACAAAGGCCTTTCTTGGAATTGCTTTGTTTTTATTTCTGAACAAGGCCAAATCCTGCTCTGCTCTAGGGACTGAAGGATGGACATTTCCAGCACAGAAACCCCCTCAAGCCACGCGAGGCATGGGACTTACGGGGGATAATAGTTGCAAACAAGCAGGTACATGTCCTCTGTTTCAATTCCGTCGATCTTCTCACAAAAATTTGCCCCACAGCCGATCTGATGCGTGCTTGCCCAGACCACCTAAGGCAAAGACCAGGGGTGAAGGTGAGGGGACTGGGGGAAGGCAGGCACTCTGTTGGCAACCTGTCCCCTGGCCTTGAAGGCTGCTCTGTCACCACACCAATGTCCCCCTCATCTCTGTGTGTGCCCCCACATCCCCACGTTGCTTTAGCATCCAGGATCCTGCCCCTTGCCCCTGTCCGACCACCTTCCCAACCCAGGGCTGCAGTCCACATATCCAAGTGCCACAGCTTTCCTACCATGTAGCCTACCCAGGCAGAGCATCGCTATCTCTGCTTTGGTCCTAGAACCCTCCATACATGCATCCTTCTATTTACCAGCACCATCTCTGCTGCTTCTTGCTCCCACCCAAGCTGTGAAGAAACACCGAGGCCTCATATCTCTGCCTAAGACAAGCTGGCACCCAGCTCTGCCGAGTAGCCAAAAAGGGCTGCAGAGCTTGTTTCAAAGTGGTCTTCTCTAAAAAGGCTGGTCATGGCTGGCACCACGCCCAGGTGCCCCTGTACCATGGTGATTCCTGCCTGGTTCCCCATCCCTTTGCAAAGACTCTGGGAGGAGCTGGGGTGCTGGTACGGCTTCTTTCCCAACAACCCCATCCCTCTGCCCCACCAGCTTGGTACCTGGGTGTAGTGGCCACACATCTGCCCAGGGACACACGTGGAAGTCGTCAGGTTGTAGTATTTCTCCTCCCCGTTCCAGTCCTCCACAGCGAATTCCAGGTCCAGGGTTGGGGCCATAGCGAAGAGGTTTTCCCCCCGTCGTCCCCTCTCCTTGTTGTGGTCCCAGATGCACTTCTCTGCGTAGGCTTGAGCAAAGGCCTCCAGCTCCGTGTCCCAGCTCTGAAAGGAGCTCGGCGTCAGCACACGGAGAGGGACACTGGGCTCTCTGACATACACAAGGACGCGTACCAAGGACCTCTGGGCTCTCTGGCCACAATTTCCCCATTCACGAGTCAAATTCAAATCCCTACCAACATAGTCCTCGGGAGAGGGGAGCTCCACGGTCAGTCCCAGCCCAAACCAAACCTTAGCTTATAGATCAAACGGGGGAAGGTCAGTGCATCGGCACAACCCTCACAACCTTGCCCGGAGCATCCCTATCATCATCATGGAGCATCCTCCACTCAGCGTGGAGAAACCGTGAAGCTGGATGGAGGAAAGCAGGGAACTCACCCCGGGTCACACAGGAGGGGGCCTGGGAACATCCCTCTTTGACCAGGGTGGGGACGGGAGGAGAGCGGGACACGTCTTCCCCAGCAGCTGCACAGAGCCCGGGAGCACACGCTCCTGGGAAACATCATCTGTTTGCCTGGATCTGAGACGCGGCCGGCCGGCTGCCTGCCAAGAGCCCCCTCCGGAGCCGCAGTAGCCCTGCCGCCAGCTGAGCCCACCGGCCCGCAGCCCCCCGCCAGCCGCATTGATATGCGGGGAGGCACAGAGGGAACCCTACGCCGCAGCTGTTTGGACCGTCCTTGCACCGTTTGATGGAGACAGCAGCTCTGCTTCTGCAGCAGGCTGGAAGGCAGCCCAGCAACCGGCGGATCCTAAGGGGGGACCTTCCCGGCCAGAGGCAGGGCTGGATCCAAAGGGGGACAGAGCATGGCCCCGATGCAGAGCACGTCACCATCGGGGTGTTGAGGGGATGCGGACGGGCCCCTGAGCAGCAGCGCTAAGGGACCGGGGGGGAAGGAAACACTGAAATATCTGGATGGAGGCACAGAGTATGGGTTGACCTCCCGCCGTGGCCCCAAGCCAGGCTGAGAGCGATGGCTGGAAACCCAGTTTGGGGAGCGCACGCCCCTCTGCCTCTGGCACGGAGCTGGGCTCCATAAACAGGGGACTCGCACCTGCAGGATTTGCCTCATTAAAAAAGTGGCTTTAGGCTATGTGTTCCCCCCATCGCCTAACTCTTTCCACAGCAACCAGATCCGTGTCCCAAACAGAAGCGCGGGGTGACCTCAGCCGGGCACGGTGCCACGGCGGCAGGTGAACCCGGAGGCGCAGACAGCCCAAGCAAACGTCCCGGGAGGGAGGCAAGGACAGCGCTCTCATGGAAAACCTCTACCGAGAGCTTGTCAGGGGGCTGTAAGCTACACATTTGTTGTGCTTTGAAAAAAAAAAAAAAAAAAAGGCCTTTGGCACTGGACTGTGAGTGGGTCCCGTATGTTTGAGCAGAAACAAAGCAACGCTGCGGAGGGGAGCATCTCAAGGCACGCGATCTGCAATCAAAGCTTCAGCCAGGAGCAGCAGTCACTGGTTCAGAATTGCCGCTGGCTTAAGGACCCTGAGAGATTGTTTCCCTCAGGCGTTCGCTAAGACTTTGGCTCCAAAGCCCTTATTCTCCAGGTTTTCTGTGCCTCGCTCTGGCGGGTGTCCGTGGGATCATGGTGCTTAGGGTCCTCGCTCTGTCCCCTTTGAGTCTGAAGTCACTAGTCCCTATACCCGAACACAGCTTTTTCCTTCATTTGCTCAGCAAGCTCCCATTTACCAGCCCACAAAGGTTTAATTCAGCCTGGGCAACTTTTGGGCCAGGTCTCCTCCAAGCACACCGTGACCGAAAGAGCAAAGCACTCCAACTGTCCACGATAAACAGTTGTCCTCCTCCTCCTCCATACGTGCTAACAGCGAGAAAAGCCACATGTGGTGCAAGATAAAACACGATAGCCAAATTTTAATCAAATCAAGGGTCCAAATAAGACAAAAAGCAGCACTAGCTCGAGAGCTCGTTTTTGCTGCCACTGCAGCCACCCGTGATGGCGGGCGCCTGACTCGGTTTCCCCAAGCGAAATGGGAGATCCCTCACCTCCAAGGCAGCCACGCACAAGGCACGGTGGGGATTAGAAGAGTGATGGAAAGTCCAAATAAGTGAACGACCTGGTTGCCATCTTTGAAGTTGACGTTCCCTCCTATAGATAAAAGCCCATTCACCTGCAAAGGCAAGTAAAAGGCAGCAGGCGATGCCCCGCACGGCAGGAGCCCGGGGCGCCTGCTCACGGCCACGTCTCCCCTGCCTTTCCTCCCCAGCGGGCACACGCGGGAGCGAGAGCCGCATCGCTCTCGCACAGAGCATCAGGGGACTCGGATCACACTTAGGAACTTCCACAAACAATCAAAGACAACTCCATAGGTGAAAGCAAACTCATCTCTTCAGAGGCAGTTTAGGGAATCCCTTCATCGATACCTCGTTGTAGCCCTACAGAAGAATTGCTCTGCTTCCCTAAAGAAAACCCCGATCCCTCCTAGCATTAAGATCGAGGCTTGCACTATGCAAGCACCCTCTGACATTCTCCTACAATAAAAGCCACTCACCATCTTCAGCATATCCATAGCAGGAGGAGAGACCTGGGAGCGGTATTTATTGTGCCCATCCAAGATGATCTTCTTTTCTTCATCACTCAGGGACCAGCTCAGCTCCAGCGCTGTGAGCAACAGGAAAACAGGAGGAAGACCTGAGCTCAGCATCGTGCAGCCAGCTTCTGCTCTTAGCAGCCCACGGCTCTGGCAGTCAGATTTAAAGCACCTCCCAAAAGCAAGGAACACCCAACAGCTTGAAGATTGGGGAGGAAATGTATTTCTTTATTAGAGCAGTGTTTCGGAGCCACGCGGTACACACCCATCTCACATATCAGCCTTGATGGAGAAGCAGCAGTACGGCCGGTGCCAACGAGCGCGCAGGGTCCGCTCCCCGAGACAGACCCTGTGCCTGAATCGTGATCCCGGGATCGGTGTTTTCATCCAAGCCTCTGCTGCTCCAAACCTCAGGCATCCCCTCAGCCCTCAGTTACGTGTCCTCTCTTCTACCTCCTGCCCCTTTTCTCCTCAACCACAATAATAATCCCCGAGCAACCAGCAAAGCCCTGTTTTACACGAGGGTCCTCCCCGCTCCCTGGAACGCAGCTGTGTCTGGAAACGAAGGCAACCAGATGCAACTGCTGAGAACCGTTTGCAGCACAGTCACTCCCCGGCTGGGAGCCAGAGCCCACCTCGCCCAGCCCCGCGTCCCTGCACCGGCCGCGTTGGGGGGACGAGCAGCGGGCAGCCGAGGAACGACCCCCCGGGGCTCCCCCAGCCTGCTGGGAAGGGGGTGGGTTGATGCCCTTCCCTGTGCCATCAGGAGAAGGGTGACCAGGAGCAGAAGCACAGCATATAGAGCTGAAATTGCCCCCAAAATGGGGAGTTGAGAGTCTATAGCTGTCTTCAGGGCTGGCTGGAATAAGCAGCCCTTAGCTCGGCAGGGCCGGGCCGTGCTCCCCCCCAGACGGACACCTGGAGGGCTCAGAGTCAGGTGTCCCGAGTCGCCCCGCCATGGAGACTGTCTGGCAGGGACCCTCCAGCCCGCCTGCAGCCTCCTCCTCCCCATCTGCGGTTGTGCAACCGCCCCGGCTCTGCTCCAGGAGCTGCCTTTGGGGATCGCAGGCTATTCGAAAGGATCAGCGGGTGGGCAGCGCTGGCTAGCAGAGCCAAGTTAATCACACGCTGTCGGCTCTGCCTCCCCCTCTCCCCTCCCCAGGCGATGCTTTGCCATTTTTCCTTTTGCTTTGGACCATGCTGATCACCTCTTGCCACAGTAGCTCTCCTACTGCCCCCCAAATCTCTTACCTCTGCACGTTACCTTCTCCTTCACCAGGTGCAGGGTCTACCATACTCCCCGTAATCCAACAATGTCCGCAAGCAGGGTCTGAGGCCAATGTCTCAACAGGCCATCTTCAACTCATCTGGTCAAACCAGAGGTTCCCGTTTATCGCCAAGGCGAACCGCAGGCCTGGAATCTGGGTCAAGGCCAACCCGTCTCCATCATGAGACACCTCAAAAGCTCCGCTGCTGCATCTCCAGAGACCTGGAGAAACAACTAGAAAGGATCAGCACTGGCTCCAACTCCTGTCAGCCAGCTCGCCGTGGCTTGGCTTATAAGGAACAAGGCAGGGCCGAGAAGACCCCAACGCACGTGCTGGTCTCTGCAAATGCGATGCGGAGATGAAGGGGCAAGCTCCGCGTAGCCCCCGGCGCTACAGCATCCCGAGGAGCCTCGCAGGAGATAGCGCAGCAGCAGGGATTAAGGGAAAATGGGACACACAGTGCTCGTGGGGAAGAGAAAACAGCCCTGGAGGAGCCACAACCAGGGCACGGGACTCATGGGGAAACGTGAGTAACGGCCGATGCATTTGGCAAGGTCAGGCGCGGCTGCTGGCAAAGGGGGTGCAGGGCCATTTCTCAACTCCCCAACCTGCCCCGACGGCTCTTTCCGGAGCCAACGTCTGAAGCATCGAGATTAACAGCACAGGGTCCAAGCCCCACCCTGGAGCTGACAAGCTCGTGTCCAGCCGGCATTAGGTAAGCGCATGAGGAATGCGGCTCTCCTTCTGCTCGCTCAAGGAACAGCCCGTCCGCCGCACCCCCGGGAGCAGCAGCCTCGGCACGGGAGCCGGGAGCCGCGCGCCGACACCTGAAGGGGTGCGCAGGGTCCGGCTCGAGGCGGGTGGGCTGCAGAACGGCACAACTCCGCGCCGCAGAAGCAACAAGAGCTGGTTTTCTACCGACTCGCATCTCGAGGGTCTTCGGCGTGGCTTCGCTGGTGTCTAACAAGGCTTACGCGTTGTCCTGGGAGCAGCGGCGTCCGTCGCTCCTCTACTTGCCTGTTTTTGTGAACTCTGGAGGAGTTCGTTGTCCTCTGCCCTCAAGCTTTGGCTGAAATAAGCTGAATTGTGAAGGAAGGACAGATTGTTATTAGGAAGAAAGGAGGGACAGGCAGAGCTGTTGCATCAGCTTTGTTTAGGGAACCAGGCTAAAACTGACAGAACATTTTCCAAAGTGTTTCTTTTGACATTTTCCAAACAACAGCGTTCTGCCTTTTTGCTTAAAATGGCATTTCCACTTAGAAAAACTGCCCTGAAAAGGGTTAAATAACCCCCCGATGGCAGACATGCAACATGAAAACGAAAAAAAAAAAAATTCAGGAAAGGGGAAAAGGTGCATTAACACTTGTATTTAATTGCAAAAAGTAAAAACTTTTTTTTTTTATTCTTCTTACATACAAATCTCATTTATTTACACACTTTACAGGCTTTTTCCAAGTATTTACAAAGTTTGCAATATATTAAATTATGACCATCCATAAAATTCTGCATTAAGTGCATATTTACATTCTTTTTTTATCCACCACTGAATTTATAGTGTCAGCATTGAAACAGTCGGTATGCATATATAGCTTTACTTCCCAGCACCCCTGAGCCTTTATAACGTGCCTCCCCTTCCCCCAGACAAAGAGATGATGCTAAAAATAAATCACCTGCCACTCGTTTGAATCTCCAACGCAAAGGGGAAGTCCAGCATCTCCCTTGTTTAACTCAGCAGGACAGTAAATCTATCCTTTACAAGAAGGAGGTTCCTGAAGAGGAGAATATATAGTTCTACATATAAAATTTACCAAGAGGAGAAAGTTTGGTTCGCAGGAAGCAAGAGCTCTTTGTGCACCCACCGCAAAGCTCACGAAAACGGCCTCACCCCAGAAAGCGCTGGGTTCTCGTGGGGACCACGGGGCCAAACGTGGACCACGGAGCCTGGGATTGGGCGGATCCTGCAAACTTTGCTCCCCGGAGCAGCGGTAGCGATGTGAACGTGGGGGTTTAGGGGCAGGATCACCTTGCTGAGATGCTGGAGTTGGTAGAGCTCGCATCTCTAGGAACGGGATGCTCTCCTGCTCCCCACCTCCTCTGGCTCGGGGTGCTCCCAGGCTGCGAGCGGGACCTGCTGCGGAAGGGCGTGCAAGGCTTGCTGCTAGAAAGCCAGGGAGGCCAGCCACCGGAGAAGGGATCTTTGATCCAGCCCAGTCAAACCAGCTTCTCTGCCGGACCAGTACAGCAAGAGGGCTAGCAGGAGAAGCTAAAGGCCCAAGACTCCTGGGAAACCCGACCCTGGGAAGCTCTCCAGGGCTTTGCAAAGGGAGTTGGACGCTGGGATCTGCAGAGCCGCCTTGGGGGAATTTGTGTGTGAAATGCCAGTGGGGAGGGGAAAAAAAAAAAAAAAAAGGAAGAAGAAAAAAAAAGAATCAATAGAAACTGGCAGCTTGGCTCCCGTAGGGGATGCCGATTTCCTGGAACTGAAGTAAATAATAATACTCCTTTCTCTTCCTTTCAGTTACCCTGAGTTCAGGACTGAGAACAACGGTCAATGACCCCTGCTTTTGGAAACCCGCTTTAAGCCACGATCCTCCTGCCCAGCTGCCGGGTGACAGCCCGTCTTCCTGGCCTGACAAGTGGAGAAATGACCACTCTGCATCTCTGCCCACCGGGCTCTCGGGTAGCACCGATTTCTGCGCCTCGTCGGTGTGATTTCAGAGCAGCTTTGCAGCCTCCGGGACGTCGGGTGAGCGGGAATCCATCTCCCAGCTCACGGGTAAAGATCTCTAAAGCACGCAAATAGTTTTTAAAAACAAAGAGGACGCAGGCATTGACTGGGCACCCCTCTGAGCTGGCCAGGGTGGGAGCGGGGGATTGTCCAAACCAGCACATACGCTTGGATATGTGCAAGTGCCAAAGCGAAGCCAGAGGCGAGGGAGACCAGGATGGGACACACACCCTCTGTGACTCATCCCGTCACGGCTGTCACCGCGATGCCTCAATAGCTGAGAAAATAGCCACATTCCCCCCAGTTCAGCCTCAGCAGATCACTAGGAGCTGCCAGGCTCTTTAGGGAAGTCACAGCCTCCGGCAGCCTTTGGAAAGGCTCCGTGAAGCCGGAGCCCCGGATGAGGAAGACGACCAGGGCTCACTTGCAGCCATTTGGCCAAGGTGTCAACACCTCCTTTTGGCCATCCCAGTTTTGCCACTTTGGCCTCACCTCTGAGTTTTCCATCCCGGCTCCTCGCCCGCGTTGCGATGCGGGAGGCATCAGCACTACTTCTCTGGCAGCAGAAGACAGGAGCTGCTCTAGAAGCTGTGCTACAGACTGGGGCTCCGCACTCAACAGCGGCTAGGGCCAAAAATCGGCTCTTTATCAGCATAAGAATTGCCCTCCTGTTTTAGTTTAGCAGCTAATTCCTTACAGCTTTTGGAAGAGGAAGAGAAAATATACTGGAAGTTTAAAAACAAATGATGTAAACTCCAAAGGGAGCAAGGTTGGGACATATGCAATGTATTGCCTAGACACAGATCTGGAAACTTATGCAGAGACCGTAAAGTGCACTTGGAAAGCTGATCTGCGAACAGTCCAGATTCACCATCTTCTGTCCAACCAGCTGCAACTCTTTGCAGAGGGGAGAAGCAATACACGAGAGCACTTTTGCTCAATAGGCACAAACCTGCCCCTTTCCCCCCAATCTAAACAGCAATCGTAGACAGATCCATTTTCTCTGCTTCTTCCCAAAGGAGACAGACAGCCACAACAGCTTAAGTGTGACTCACAAAACACAGGCATTTCACAGACACTTGAGAATTGTCTCCGCAGCTCTTTTACAAGTTACATTCAAGGACACTTAGAAGTAACAGCATCACCAAAGCACCCGCAATCTCGGCGATAATGGGTCCAGCAGGTTCTGTCCATACGCATCTCTAACCAAATGCTCTACAGAAACGGGTCAGGTACAAAACCACTAAGAGGTGAAGTAACCTTGTCAGCCTTTGGATTTGACTTGAGAAGCTGCCAAAGTGTAAATAGCAACAGTCACTAATGAGGCCCTAATTCTGCCATCACCAAACTCCTGAATTTCCATGAACTAAGACCCAGGCTTTAAGAGGAGGGAGAGAGGGGTGGTGCGTGTGTGTCTTGGCATGTACAAGGTTGCATGTAGTGTCACAAGTGTAAAACACACCCCAAGCATTAACAATACTAACAGAAGTCTTATTAATCCAATTCCCTTTAATATTTTGCTACAAATTAAATTAGTCCTTTTCTGTCCCGAGAGAGTCAGGCCCTCCCCATTTGGTTCTACTAGATCTGGTGCGTGTTGGTCCAGCGTCGAGGGCCATGCACACAGACTGACACGGGTGCTGGGGTGGTTCTTATTCGTTTACAGGAGAAAAACAAGGGTTATGCATAGAAATGTTTGTAGTGTCAAGGCCTCAGACTAAATTCTTTGGAGCAGGAACTGTCCTCTGCCTTATCCTTGTACAGGAGCCAGACGTGGTCATCCCACTCGGCAGCTTTTGTCAGATCCTAACAAGATTAGTACGATGTTTGCTCCCGTTCTCTTGGTCTTGCTCAAAAACAAAGGCTGGATAGACATTTTTCCAATCTGTTGTTTTACGCGTACCTAAAATATTTACAGAGGAAAAGGTTCTTGCTCCTGAGAACAGAGTTAACTTGCTTTCAAACAAAACCCCTCCCAATTCCATATTAACAACTGTGAGAGTATGTCCTAAACCCCAGCCCTGGCCCATGAGTTCAGCCTGACACATCTGTAAATGATCTTCAACAGCGGGATCAGACCCAAAGGATCAGACTTGGAAGGGACCGCAGCATCCACAGCCTGCAAACACTGAAACCGAGCCTCTCTCGCAGCATTGGATAAAGCAGCGCTCAAGCAACAGGAAGCATGCGAAGGCAGCTTGGAAAGGACTCAGGAAAAACCAACGTTCATTCTGAAGACAGAGTTCCAGGTCTGGAAGGAGTAGATGCAAAAAAAATGCCAGGGATGAGGAAGCTTTCAGGTGCTCTCGTAGGTACCCTGGGCCAGGAACGCACGCGGCACCTCTCCAAGCAAGGAGTATATGAAAACGGCCGTGCAGCCCCGGTGACTTAGGTGCACGATCAGAAGATGAAGCTTGTACAGAGCTGTTCTGCACCTAGCCCCATCTCTGTCCTAAACTACTGCACGCTCGGCACCATCACCACTCAAACTTGCATCAGTATTTTTGTAGGAAAGGAGATGGGGAAAAAAAAAAAACGAGCACAGTTACTGTCTGACTCACTCACAACCTGCTGATAGAGAACTGCAGAAGAGTGATCACAAGACACAAAGAAGAGGCCTGAACAGATTCTTTGGGTACAAGAACGACGCAGTGGGTGAGGGTCTCTGCCCCTAGGCTGCAAGGCTCATCTCAGCCCTGGAGCACGGAGCCAAGATTGGCTTTGTGGGGCACGCTACTGAGGCACACAGCTACGTACGAGATGGAGAGATGGGGTGGAGTTGGGACACATCACCAATTCATTCCCTTTATAGAGCTGGCCTGACAAGACAGGCTCAAAGCTTCCTCCTCAGGAGGAATGTACGCAGAAATGTCACACACCCCCTCCACTCCCAAACTCCCGGGAAGTTTCAGAAGTGCCATAATCCACAAAGGACACAAGGTGAATCTCATCCTGAGAAGTCCCTCTGTTGCTTCTGGAAAAAACCCTTTGCTGCAAACCCAGGGCTTACCTGAGGGGACAGGGAAGGTCATAAATAGCTTGCGCTTCTCCCAAAATAGATTTGAGGAAAGGCAAAGAATTACCTCAAGGGTCAGGAAAACAGTCATTTTTAAACACTGTAAACATGCAGGGGGGCAAAACTGCCTGCCCCAGTTGCCCCAGCTCTATCGCTTTCAAGACGTTGCCTTGGCTTCAAAGCTGAAAGTCTTCTCATCCTGGAAACAGCTCTCTTTTCCCACCCCACTGTCCTTAGCTAGCTGCTCCGTCACAAACAACCGCCGGCTCTGTCCCTTTGGCCATGAAGCTCATCGTCCAGTAATCTGCGCTGGCATAACCTTTGGAAGATGCAACAGAGGCCATATTAGATGAATCCACGTTTACTGACTGCTCACATTTCCCGTGAAGTGATGGGGGTATGCAGAAGCTCTTTGGAAAGACACCGCCCTCAATGACACGCTGGGTTTGTAACACCCGGCAAAGCGCTGTGTCTTGCGTAGTCCATGCTGCTCAGTTTTGACACCGAACATCTCATGGTATCCTGTTATTTGTGTTCCAGGCCACAAACTCCCAGTCCAGTCCACTCCTCTGTACTGCTACAAGCGGGCACACACCAGTTTGGAGGCGGTAATGGCACACACCCCCTTCTCAGGTGTCAGACAGAAAAGACCCAGCTGGAAGCAGTCTCCTGACTCCAAGGGATCTCCCACACCCTGCATGCTACAGCACCAGTACTCACCCAAATCTCCAGCTTCCAGCTCCACCTTGAACATCTCACAGTGTCCTCTGCACTTGTCCAGAGGTACAACAGTCAGGGTGAGCTGGCCACTTCCAACAGCAAAGAGGCTGTGCAAACTGTAACTCTAGGATGAGAGGACAGCATTTCAAAAGCCTTGCTAGCTTTTCTTAGGTCTGGCTGAGCAAACAAGGGGCAAGTCACTGCCCTGCAGCAAGGCGAGACAGCGCAAACCAGAGGTTTGCTGCTCCCCCCAGTTACCAGTAAATCATAGCTGAGGTCAGCTGCATGCAAGGGTCCTCCTCCCCTCTTCTGTCCAAGGCAACGCAGGCCCTCCACACCCACAAAGCCCGCAAGAAAACGGAGGAGGAGATCAGGCTAGAAGCCTGAAGTGTCACTATCTTCAGTGAAATGTCTCCGTGGCAGGTATCTCAGAATGGGTGAGACTTACTGCCAGGAACAGCTCCCAAAATGCAACTCTTAAATGAATCCTGCCCAACTGCGCACAAAAAGACCATCCCCTCACCCAGCTACAGAGCAAGGCCAGGACATAAATGCGAACGGAGCTGGGACACCCCACTGGCCTCTCTAACTGCCAAGGGAGGTGGACGCGGTGTACCGCCCGCACAAAACTAGACACGACTTCTGGGTCGTACAGCAACCTTGAGCTGCCACGTTACGCAGGGATGGACAGGACTGATACAACCCTAAACCCTTCTGTCGGGATTGCATCAGCTGAAAATGTCCTGCAAATCCCCCAACGACTTGGAGCTTCTGGAGGACAATTCACAGGCGGGGAGATAATGCCTCCGGGATGAATTTCTCACCTTATTTCCCAAATCTGGATGGCGGATGAGGAAGCAGCTCTCCAGGGACACTGTCTTGGGGAAGGACAGCAAAGAGGAAGTGGGGAAAAATTCCTGCAGAATCTGAGTTTTATTCACAGATTTGTTCCTAAACAAAACAAAACAAAACAACCCATATTAAAGACATTTCACACAATGATAATGCTTGTATTTAAAAGGCTACTTCCAAGATTAAAACTCTTCACAAATATTCATGCTTGATAAACAGCCTGCTGATAGACTAGTCCCTAGGAGCTAGGAGCAAAATTTGACCTCTCAGCTTCTAAACCTGTGCTTCTTCGTATCTTCCTCTGAGTACCTGCAGTAGGACCAGGTAAACAGGGAACAAACAGATCATCATGGATGCCTAAACTTAATTTCCCTCCCCTCTTCTCTTAAAATTATCCAAGTGATTGATTGGATCCATTAATTACAAAAAATGCAGAGAGGTGGCATTGTACGCAGCCATAACTGAAACCACATGGCAAGGCAGGGGGAATCCAAGGCTGTTCTCTAGGCTAGGGAATGCAACTGGAAAAGGCAGGGTGGGGCTTGTTATTTTTACATCTGTGTCTAGTGGCTTGACACGATTAATACTTCTGTACCCTGATCATCCGTCTACCAGTGCTGCCGTCAAGAAGCGCAGCAAGAAGATCCCATCTGAGCATTAGCCAAAGCACAGACTCCACCATGCCCGTCTCCAAGTCTGCTTGGACACTGCTCCTTTGCTCGTACAACCGTGCCAGGGAGCCTGCTCCACATAAAGTGGCAACTTCCCACATTACTTCGCACTCTTCTCCACGTGAAAAGACTTGGCTAACACACTGGGTGGCTCTGCAACCTTAGAGAGCTCTGAATTGTTCAAATGTCTTGTAGCCATGCTAAAGGCTTTAGCACAGTCAACAGAGGGCCAGGATTAGGGTAGACCATTTTTCTTGCATGAGACCAGACACAAATTGCAGGACCTCTTAGCTTTCTGATACTTCTCAGTGTTCTGCAAAAGTCATGGCACCTCTTCGCAGTCAGCGCTAATGGTGGAGGATTTCCACTGAGCAGACGGAGAAATGTAAACTGGTTGCCTCAGGTGATCAGACCACAGCCCAGATGATTATAATGTATGGCCTGAAAACAGGACTGAGCAGTCACTGGGATATTTTTGTCTTGTAAGGGGAGCAATACGCGAAGTCCCAGCCACAACACTCCATTTTTAGTGCAGAAGTCCTCTCCTCGGATCAAATCAGTGCCAGCAGGCAGACAGAAGACTCTAACCCACCCCTGTTCCCCTTCCCTCCAGTTAAAGTGCAACTTGCAAGCACCTGGTAGTTCGCACAGGCAAAAAGCCTGGGCACCCCTGCAGAAAGGATGCGTACGTCTGTCAGGTGTTTTGTCTTTGACTCACCAGGGAAAGAAAAAGGGGCAGCTCCACAATTCAGCTGAATTTTCTTCTATTATAACCTCTGCCAGTTCTGGATCCTGGGACTGAAAATGCTTCAGTTCTTCATAGGAGAGATGCTGTCCTGTCTTAAACGACACAAAACAAAGATAAAAGCTGTGCACCTGGGGTTCCTCCCCGCTCCCATTTCCATCCCGCCAAAGAACATCCAAGAGCGACAGCCATCTAGATTGCTAAGTTTCCAACCACAATGATAATTAGTCAGATGAACAACTTGCTAGGGACGCAGTGAGCTCCTCACCCCCGACATCTTTAAACTGGGACTAAATGTCGTCTTAGGCATACGTTCTACCACAATCAGCAGTTTGAATTTTTGGTTGAAAATACTGGGCAGGGGTCTTTGGCTGGTGCTATTCAAGAGTTTGGACTAATCATCCAGCCTTACAAATCCATGGATTACCTTGATTAGGAAAGGCTGAGACCTCTGGAGCTTTTCTGATAGTTCTCCAAAGTCTGTCACTATCTGAAGGCTTTTCACAGCAGAACAGACTGTGCAGTTTGCGGGAAGCGTAGAAGCGTTCTGTCTGCAACCTGCTGCCCACCAGTCCTGGCATTCTTGGGAAGAAACAAGAGAAACATGTTTAATAAGACCAAAAATGAAATGGAAAGGAGACAGACTCGATGATAAACTCATTATCCCTAACATGAAACACTGAGATTTCTTACAGCTTCCCATGGCTGTAAGTTACTCAAAAAGAGCAAGCTTCACCAGGGCAGGGAACTCGTCACAGAACATTTCCAGCACAGGCTGAAGATTTTGGAGATACGGCTCGGGGTTGAGAAGTGGGAGAGCTTTATGGAAATTCCACTTCTCTCTCTCTATGAGGCATACAGGCTAAGTTACCCTTCGTTATCAACAGAAGGACGGCAACCACCATATATAGTGCAATTAAACTGAAGCAAGTCCACAAGCAGAAGAGCAATCCCAACGTGTTATCAAGGAGACATCCAGAAGGCATGAGAAACCCCCGGACCACAGCTATATCCATTTTAAATTCCGGAAATCGTCGTTACACCACAATCGGCTGAACTGGCCTACAATGAACACTGCATACGTTGACATCTTCAAAAGTTCAATTTTTACACGGAACCATTACTCGATGCCTATATCCTGCCTCCCTCCTCCAACTTAACACTCCCGCCGGCAGAAAAAAGTAAGTAAGCATTAACAGAAGAGACCTGTTGCAGCACTGAATGAACAGGGTAAGAGCCAATAATGCTGAATGCTCCACATATTTCTATGCTAAAGGATCTGCAGGAGCAGCCGCCACACTAAAAGGACGCGGCTCTAATTTTGTGGCAGTGACAGCCCTGGTTCTGCAGCCTTTATCCAACAGGGAGATGTTTAACACGGGCAGTGGCAGCAAACCTACCCAAACGCCCGATCTGTCGGGGTGGGTTACGAAAAACCCAAGACCTGGAACACACCTCACATGAAACGTCCAGAGATCTGTCCTCACGACAGGCCCACCCGCCCCGTTCGGTGCCAGCACATGTCAGAACAGCTCATGTCTCCTGGACATGGCTGCAGGCCACCCACTCGGGATGGGAAAGGGGAGAAAGAAGAGATAGAGAAGCCTGTTTGAAAAATAAAGTTGGGAAACAAGGATGCACAGCAGCTTTTCAGGGGAAAAAAAAAAAACCCGCACGCAGCCTGCCTGTTACTGCCACTGTGGTTTCCAGCCACGCTCACCCTCCTGCACATGGATCATAATTGATGAACAGCACTTAACAGGAAAGCTCTTGTTTTATTTTTCCCTCCGACATCTGCAACAGACAAACAGGAACATTATAGAGGATTTAGGTTCATTGGGACATAACAACAAGGAGCAGACTGGGATTCATTTTGCTTTTTTTCCTCTAAATATCTCCAGTCAACTCCCAAATGCTGCATTTCCCACCCTACTGCTGGGATATGGACTGAAAGGGACCAGGATACAATTCCTAGTCTTTCTGGAAGACGCGTCTACACTGCTTTCAGGGAAAGGGGTAAAAAGGCAAAACAAAGTGTAAAATCCTTATTGCAAGCAGAAGTGCCGCTCCCATGAGAAACTGCTCCAACGTACTTTCCCTCCCTGTTCACAAGAGAAAAAAAAGAAAATCTTTGTTCCACTGCCTGTAGAAAGCTTCAATTTTACAACAACAAAAAAAAACCTCAACTCACAAAAAACAGCTGGTCAGTGACAGGAAACAAAAGGCTGAAAGATCTCACCAGAGGAAGGGCAGTCGCCATGAAGAGAACAAGAAAACATATCTTATGGTCTCTCATCATACAGGGAGTAGCAATACTATAATTTCTTTCTGGACAAAACTTAGAAACCTCATCCCAGAGCGTTAAGCACAGTTGTCCCAAAATTTTCGCTCTGGGCTCAGGGCAGTACCCCACGTAACGGGATGCTAATCAGCTTGACAGTATAGAGCTTGATTCCTCTTTTGAGTTAGGCTGGGATATTTGCATTCTCAATTGCTCGATTCAGGAGGTTATTTCTTTTCCCCATGAATAACCCACGGTTGAGATGCATTTCAAATGCCGCAAGTGGGCTTGTGGGATTTTTTTTTTTTTTTTTTTGGTAATTAATCTTTTAGATTTATTGTTGAGGGTGTTAGTCTGTGCACCAGCATGCGTGTGACTGGCATGACAAGTACGGGCAGCGAGAAGCGCCTGCCCTTCCCAGGGAGGGAGGGAGAAGAGACCGTGCGCAGAGGAGAGGGCACGCAACTGCTCACTGGGGACCAGAGCAGGGGTTTTACCGAGGATGCTTATTCTCTCTTTCGATTACCCTCCCTGCATTCCTTTTACATTATCACCCTGCCCAGACACCCTGGGGGATTATTTTGGTTTAAGTCGAGCGCGCTGTCTGTGCGCACGCACAGTCTGCTCGGAGACTGAAAAGAAAGATGCACTCTTCATCCCTCTGCAACCGTCACGTGCAGCCGTCACACGATGGTCCCATCCACTTGCATTCAAATGTTAAAGTGCTGGGCGTGTGCAATTATCCCTGCGGAGCCTGAGTGCAGGAAAGCAGCTGTAGTATTGACACGTACATCTATCCATTACGCGACAGAAGCGCAGGCCAGGCCCAACTAACCTCTCCTCCATGCTTGTGCTGTCTCACCCCTCTTTGAGGAGCAGCCTTCAGTTTGTTAAGCAGAACCTCAATTCCCCATCAGTCATACCCACCTAATATTTGCTTTTATGCTTTATTAGCTCTCCAGAACAAGAGCTGTCTTCTCCCCTGTGTCAGGATAAATCCTAGCAGAGCCAGGGCTGGGGACTTCCAGCTGCAAACACAGCACAGACGAAGAGATAACAACTTTCCTTAAAACGCATCTATGATTAATGCTAGAAGGAGTTTATGACTCTACTTTCCACTATGCAGAAAAAGATTATTCAATTTATAATCAATTTAAAATGAGTCCCCCGCCCTTCTTGGCCATTTTCACAGAGGATCTCCCAAGATTTTTGGCTGTCCCCTGAACTACAGAGGGGTGTGTGCGCACAACCCCAGAGATGCTGGGTGTGGACGATCAGATTGGAAGCTAAGAGGTTACTGAAAAGACCTGGCCCTGCTTTCTGCCCGTTGCAGCGAAGCAATAAAATTTATGGAAACTTGCCCACATAGATCTGAGAGCAGGACCTCGGCAACAGCCCTGGTCTCTTTAGGGACCATATGGAGGGCGAAATATCAGTCTGCCACTGCAGCAGGTTCAAAGGGAAGCCCTGTAGCAGGGGGACCTTTTGCTCCAGCAAGACACACAGAGCCAAGGGCTGCTCCCGACCCTAATGAAGTGTTGAAAACCTGAAACCTCCTGCATGTAGAACTGCAGGTGCTGAGGCAGCTTGCTGGCTCCCCACCAAGCTGGTTTGCTCCCCAGCACTCACGGCTGCAAGGCTGAAGAAGTGTCCTGCAGGCAAGCGACAGCCAGGTCTGCACAGAAAAGTCTGGTCCAGGGGAAGGGGGACTCCCCCAGGACTTCACAGTCCCCCCAGGTCTTCTGTCCTTACGGGTTCTTGCTACCATCGCCCTCGATACCCAGAAGCAAGCTCCCCAGAGGGCTGCCTAACGCACTAAGCAGCTCCATAATCCACAAAGGTTGGCTCCAAATCCCCAGTTCCTCTGAGGATGATGCTGTTCCCCAGTCCCACCACATACTTCACTAGGGACCAGTGTTAGGGGTAGTGAAACAACTTCAGCAAGCCTAGGATGAACGCAGGGCTCTCAAGAAGGACTGGCCTGTGCACTGAATATTCACAAGACTTTTCTCTGTCCTTTCTTGTAGGTCCATAGTACAAGCCTGGCTGTTCCATTAACACCCACAACACTTTTGGACTCTCCCTCACAGGATCCAACACACCATCAAGAACAGCAGAAATACTTGTCATCAGGGTAGGTGAGCAGGTAAACCTCAGGGCTCTCCACAGGCGCGACCAACTCTACATTGGCCAATTCAAATGTAAGCTCAGGATGGGACGGACTCACCCAGGCTCGACCCAGTGACTCATTTATGGTACTGCACTGACAGCCACAACCTCGTTCTACGTCCTAGATCCAACAATGAGAAGATGCTGATCTCCACTTTTACAAGGTCTCCCCACAGCTGCACATTTGTAAGAGTCGGGGAACTGTTCACGGTGGATCTGACGAGACCTTTCAAGGGAGGGGATTAAGACCTCAGCCTACCCTCTGCTGTCTGCGACCATACTTTCCCCTTGGCCAAAGGGGCCCTTTACAGACGTGCATCTGGCAGCCTGTGGGATACTTACCTCCTCTGTTCATTTTTATAGCAAAAGCCTAACCACAAGCTGGTTCGTATGGCTGACATAGGGCAGAGCTTTTTATGAGACATTCGATCCCACCTGTAAGATTCCCAGTGATGAAGAGGCCACAAGATCCTCAGTGCTCTGATGTCCAATTACCATCACCACAGAGGGCTGCGGCTCTCCCTCCAGTTGGAAATATCTAGCTTCCAGATGCTGGATTTTACAGTGCTGTTTTCCATTATTTTAAGGACAGGGATTTGCAAGGTCTAGCCCTTAACCTTAAAGTGAAGTTGCAGCTCATAACCTACTGTTATTGCTTTGACAGCCAAAGAATATGCAGGCCAGGTTGTTCTTGCTCCTAAGATACAACTAGCCGCTTGCCGTGTTGGGACCACTGCAGACTTATAGATACTATACTCCTCAAGTCAATAGCTTGTAACTTGTGCTATGTCATTGCAGCAGGATACGCTATATGCTTATCACCACGCCCCCTTTCCCAGACCTTACGGAAAGATAGAACAATATTTTAAAAACTCAAAGCAATTTACAGGCATCAATTCACAATCACAGCCTACGACATGAATAAATCTCATTGTTCTTACTTTACAGATAAAGAAATTAAGAGCTCTGTAGTTAGTGTGTGGCACAGTTCAGAGGAGACATTCAGAGCACTTTGTTGCAAAAGCAGCATTTCCCAAGCTCCATCTTGCTGAAATTTTTCACTAGGCTAAAAATTAATTTGATCATTTATAACGTCATGTCAAAGTCAGGCTAAACTGATGAGTTCTTGAGTAAGTCAGACAGGAATCATAAGGAGGTGCTTATTAATTACAGTGTGGAAGTCCTGATTAAGGAATGCATCACAGTGGGGCTTTAAATATATACTACAAAGAGGGTCCCTGTTCAGCACAGGATCCTCACCTCTTTCTCAGTTTGAACTTTTTTGTAGCTCTGAGTATATTGAATGTATTTAGGCCAGGACAGGAAAGAACCTCCCAGTTTGGTTCCTAGCATTTTTAGGAACAACTAGGAACAAAATAACAGCTACAAATAAACCCATCAAAACCCCTTATTTTTGTTCTGGGTAAAAAGTCAACAGCTCGAAGAACTACTCATTCATTTCACTAATGGGTAACGGCTGGTCAAACAACCGAAGGATGATTAGTCAACCTCTAGCAAAGCACAAAAATGATTTTGATCCAACGAGACATTGTGAAATCAAGTCTGCTCAGCCTAGCCCAAGAGGAACCCACAGTCCACTGGGGCAAAAGAGCATTATTTTGAGGAGAAATCTGCACCTACCAATCTAGAAAACTGAAGGCAGATATCAAGCTGTCAGGAAAGCCTTCAAAGCCTACTCCAGCCTGCACCTCTGGTTACACGCCCTAGAAAGCGGCTTGTGCTGCTCTGGCAGCGTCTGCATGAGCAATCTGGCTTGGAGGAACAGCATGCTTTTGAAGTAAATCCCTCCCAGTTGCTGCCGCTTGCCTGATGGTGGCTTCAGCCTGTAAAAGGTTTGACGTGCCTGTGTCACTAGTGCAAACAGGGCTCTGCTAGGCTGCTAAATGCCTCTGCAACAGGTCACGTACGGCGCACTCACTCTCTGTCCAGGGAAGCAAACCCAAAGTGAGAATTCACTTGGTCTGCAAATGAGGAAACAAGAAATTCTGGAGGCATCAAAATACAGAAGCAAAAGGAAGAGTTTTTCATGTTCTGGATTACCACAATGATTCGGCGTTAGTTTACTGTCAGCAAATCCAAATAAACAGTCCACTGGCTGAACGGAGGCCAAAGTAAAGCAGTATATGAAAACAGCTTGGCACCACCCTGCACTGCAGAGTCAGCCTTTTTTTCCCCTTTGAATGAGCCAACACATGTGTCTGTTGGTCACTCGCAGGTTATAATATAAAAGGGTTGTTTACACACACACACACAAAAAGATCAGATAAACTGGCAGCTGTCTGGGGATGGGAGGGAGCCCTGCGCAGCACTGCAACCCACATCACACTCACGTCCACCTCAAAATCCTCCAGCTCCCAGAGCGGGTGCATGAGAATATGCACGAACACAAGAGCAAACCAGCTTGACTTTGCTTAGGAAAAAAAATGAAGTAAGATCCTTTGCGAGCAAGAAGAGAAGGCCATGCTGAAGGCAGCAAGAAGTTAGAAATCAAACCCTGCTTTACCTTCCAAGCAGCTGCCTTGTGCAACCCTTTCATTCAGAGCGGGCCCATGTTCCTTGGGCTCACGCATCACTGAACCCAGCAGGTCAGATGCGGCGCGGGCTGCAAAACCCACGGGGAAAGGCTGAATACCTGGGTGCTTAGCCCACGTTGCACTCAAGAAGCAGAAAGTCCACCCTCGTGTTAAGACAGGCGTGCTGGACGCTCCCTTTCTGCACAGAGCTGCGCCAAGGATAAACACATTTCAGGGCTACAGGAAGAGGGGAGGAGAGGAGTGTGAGAAGCGGAGAGAAACGCGGTTGCGGCTGGCCCATCGCAGGCTGCCTGCAAAGGGTTAAGATCAGAAAGAAGCCAGGACCTGGCCGGGGGCCAAGACAAGCCTCCAGCCAAATTGGAGGTGGCCAGCCAAGAGGCAGAGGCTGCCGGCCTCTCCCAGTAACCCAGCCTGCTGTGACCCGTCCCCGGTCCCCACAAATAGCTGTCACGCTCGGGAGTAGCGACAGGCCATTTACAAGGTGTTGCGTAAACAGCTCCTCCAGCAGGGTTCCTTTCTCTAAAATAGATTATGTATAAAACCAATAAACATGATTTTAGCCCTTCTGGTCTATGCAAAAGGGAGTTTTTAAACACAAGGAGCCTTCTCCAAGCTAGGGGTAACTTGCACAGGGTCCCTTTTCCAAAGTTTGTGTTTGCACCTCACTTTAGGGGTGCTCAGCAGCTACTGATCCAGTTGATTTTGAACGGTGTAGGATGTACGCGGTCAGGACCAGGTCTCATTATTAGAAGCAAAGTTGGATTTTCCTTGAGGTCGTTATAAACCCCTGCTATCAGTACAACGTGCAAATTGTCACGTTGTTGGACGAGAGCCTGTTCACCACCGACCGACCCGCTCTGCTGTGGTTTTTGAGCTGCAGGGACTGAACTTACCAGGGGCAGATGCACATGAGCAACTTAACGCTCCGCTCATGATGCCATTGCTCTGTGTGGCTGGCAGGGAACCGTTATCAACCAGCTGACATCAAAATTCATATTGAGATATTAACAACGCTATAAGGATGTCACACGGTTGTGAGGGGAAGAACCACTGAAAACCAGAGTAGAGTGACCACCACTGTGGTTTTAAAACTTCTGTTAAAAAAAAAAAAAAAAAAAAGAGAGAGAAACCATTTTCATTTGGCTTCAATTACTACAGACTTTGAGAGCTCGTTGTATTACTTCCTAACGCTTGCATGGGAGAGGCAAGTACTCGTACCTCTACTTTGCACCAGAGAACTGAAATACACAGGGAATGACTTGTCTGTCCCAATCTATATCAAAGAGAAACAAATCCAGGTTACACAGGCCCTACTTTCTCCTTGGAACAGCACTAGAAAGCCTTAAGTTAACCCACGTGCCCACTCAAAATCCGCTGTGTTCCTTAGAGCGGGTAGAGCCCAGAGGTCTGCAAACCCATCTCCTCCCTGGGGGCTACGGGAAGCACTGATCTACCCAGCTAACAGCCGCACGCTGCCACGGTGAGAGGCGTTTCCCCCAGCCCGGAGCAGGCGGCCTGACCCAGCACTGGGGCTTTCACAAGCTCTGCGCAAACACGAGCTCAGGAAGAGCAAATGCAAACCACATTTCCGTAGAATTTTTCCCCAACCGAAGGGACCTTGGTTCCTAGCCCTGGGAAAACAGCTGAAAAAGAGGCACAGACGCCAAACCCAAGGGTCTAAGAGTCAGCTTTGAAGAAACAAAGGGTGGGAACATTAGTTTTAATATGGGAATTGATCTGGGGGAGAAAGCCGGCAAGCAGCAGAGCGGAGAGACAGGCAAAAAGGAAATTTACTTTGGACCTAATCCTACAAACTTAACGCAAGAGAGCTCTCTGCGGACACTGCTCCTCACCTCGGCCGCTCAAAGGTCCACCCACAGCCACCGACAGACAGACAGCCCTTGTCATCCGCAGCACGGCTCTTGGGGTGGAAGGGACGAGGATGAAGGTGAGAGTGAAGGCAGGTCACCCTGAGCCAGAGGGAGAGGGGAGCAGTATCCTGCACCCCTGCTCCTCCCAAAGCCTCACCACCGCTCTAACCCGGGGCTCTGGCTCTCGGGGGAAACCAGGCATCCAAGCTCCCCTTGTTCTGCAACACAAACCTGGCTGCTCAGCCCACATCTACCAGGGGACCAGGCTCCAACCTGCAATCCCGGAGACAGGAAAACTGCCTCAAGCCCACTACTCCCGGAGCAGGCTCAGGCGGGACAGCACGGCCCCAGACCGCAGCCCCACGCAGCCAAGCTGCCCCTGCCTGCCCAGGCGGCTGCAGGCCCAGAGGAAGCGAACCGGACCACCCATATGCCCACGCTCGCCACGGCCGGGCTTTGTCCGCACCACGTTGGGCGGTGCGGCTGGGGGAAGTCTGCCAGCACTGCTGGTGGGCCAAGGCAGCCTCCAAACTGCTAACAGGTGGCTTTCAACAAGAACAGCCCGAGCTGGATTTGAACTGGTGCCCGAGCAGAGAAAGCTCCAAGTTTCATCCTCAGCCCCCTCAAAAAATTCATCTACCAGGATGCACATAGAGAAAGGACGAGGAGTCTGTACGTCGAGTCCCTTGGTTAGTGTTTTTCTCTGCTGCTCGGTCTCGTTGCATGGTGCCTTCTCCTATGCAACCATGCACTGGAGAACGCTAGACCTGCTTGCAGGACCTCCTGGCCTTATGCTCACATCAACAAACCGGATGGCAAGATGTAGCTTTACCCCTTCCCTTCAGCAGACCACAAGGCCAAAATTAAGGGTAAAACATTATGTCACGCACAAGGCGGGGCTGAAAGAGAGCTCAGGAGACTACTCAGCCCCACGCCATGAAACTGGCTCTTCCGGA
Organism: Platalea leucorodia; assembly: GCF_965183815.1. NCBI lineage: Eukaryota > Metazoa > Chordata > Aves > Pelecaniformes > Threskiornithidae > Platalea > Platalea leucorodia. The sequence continues at coordinate 5,405,916 of NC_138841.1, forward strand.
TCCCTGCTGGATGGCTTTACCACGGTCCACTCAGCAGCAAGCCGTGAAGTTGACACCAGCGCCACTGGGACAGCTGGATGCTGGGACAGCCCCAGTGGCTGCAGCTGCCCGCCGGGAAGCCAGGACACGAGGGATTCCCACAGGAACCCAGCCAAGGTTCAGCCTGGGTGCTGCACTCTCCCATTCAAATAGCCAGGGTCTAATCCAGTTCCTTTTGCTGAGGCAAGATCAAAGTTACCCCAGCTAGTCCTAGCGAATCTGTTAATTGGGACATGCTGTGGTTTCCACCACGACCTAATACTGTTGGAAAAACAGAGCGGGAACTGCCTCGTCCCCTCTGTACCTCCCCTCCTTTCCCCAGAATTGGCTTGCTGCCCACCCTACTGCTCATCACTTCAGAAGATTTCCAGGACTCACGGAGGCATGAGGGATTTTATATGCATTTAAACAACAACCTCGCATCCTTCCTCCCCATCCATCCTTCCCTTCCTTCCCTTTTCCCCTGCTCCTTTGGATATTTCCTTAACTCCTCCCCGTTCAGCTGGTTTTCCCATCAGTAGCCCAGACTTGCTCCTACTGTTATTTATCTTCACAGTAAGATGCTCATGATTCCAGGCAACCCCTGTCCTAGAAACCTTCTCCTGTCCCAAGGAACCTCCCTGGGCTCTCCCCATCCAACAGGGCCCTGCGGCATCTGAAGAACTCGTCAACTTTCTGAACAAAATTTCACTGAAGAATTACGAGCACTAAAGTTTTCATTGGTTTCCTTGTCCATACCGAAGCAGAGAGGTGTGCACAGACTCATGTCAACGCTGAAATGCATTAGATAAGCAGGCTACTAATGCCAAGTGGCTATCAGAGCCATCTCCTCGCCTTTGTTTTTTCCTCCCTGCGAGAGATCCCAGTGTTTAAGGAAGGAGATGAACAATGGGGGATACCCCGTCCCACCCATACGAACCCAAATCAACAGAAATCCCACACGTCAGCGGAAGAGAGGGAGACACACAGAGAAAATGCAGAACAGCGCTGGCATTTCAGGGCGCCCTTTTTAGCTACGGCAGGAAGGTCAGAGCCAGAACAGACAACTCCAACACAATGAGCTGCCAAAGCTAAATATAAACCCGTCGAGGGCATGGATACAGGAGTTTGTTTTTACAGTGAGCCGACAGACGATCAACATTGTGCCACATCCCTGCTCAAAATAATTCACAGCTTTATCATTACTGACAGTCTTTGTACTTTATCAAAAAGGCAGAGCCCATGCTTACACCCATTTGCCTAAGTCAGTGGAAATGATTAACTGACAATGAGAAATACTCAAACTTTTCCATTTCTATTAGGTTTAGTCTAGGAAAATCTATTACTTTCCCCTCCCCTGATGGGAACACCTCATTAGGGAGCCACTTATCTAGCTTCCTCACACACGCACACACTACCCTTAATGTTACGTTAACTGCTATAAACACCGTAGCTCTCGAGCCCACAGTCCTTTCCCAATACGCCACTTGGCAAAAACTACTGTTCCTTAAACCCGGGTCACATGTTGAGGTTTCTACACTTTGCTCACAGATATCAAGATTTGGTTGACAAACTGTTTTTGCCTGCTTACTCAGAAAAAATAAAAAAAGGTGACATTTACCCAGCATAGATATCTCAGTACGATTCTCAGAACCGCAGAGATTTTTAGAGGAAGGGAACTCTTGTGGAAGAAAAAACTCGAGGTGTTAAAAGCAAGGAAAAGAGAATGTGCAAGAACAAAATTATGAAGTTAGAGATAAAATATGCTTCAGCCCCAATGAATGGAAGGGAAAGAGCCCTAGCCAGAATTCAGGATACTATTTTTAAGTACAGTGGTAGGAAAAGAGAAAACCATGGTGCCATGCCAGTAACACATTTGTCATTTGGTGCCCAGGGAGACACTCAAATGATTCGCATGGCTGGTATTTAACCTGGTATTTCTTGCTAGGCTTACGTTACAGCAGAGAAATCATTTCCTTACTCTCGAGCATGTACTTCTTGGCAATGGGCAGAGAGAGCAGCCGGATGTGACCGATGAGGGAGCCCCAGGCATGGGCTCTGGAGAGCGGAGCTTCAGGCGGCAGCGGGCTGTATGGCTGGATCACGAAGTAAACAGTCAGCAAGACCAAGCCCAGCGTGAGCAGGCCCTGCAAGAGAAAAGAGGCACGTAATTAATTATACTGCAGTGAGCCGATGTGTCTTCAGAACAGGACGCACATTGTCGCTGGTATCACAGGGTTGTGGCTGTGCATTGCAAGATGAACACTCCAATTTTTGCTGTGGCTCCTTGTTCAACTGCAATGCTGTTTAGGTACACAGAGTTGTCACTCAGTTTTATTGTTAGGGCTGTCCAAGGATGAAATTAAGCAGCCTTCAAACCCAAGCCACACAACTCTGTTCATGTATTTCAGCACTGCAAATAATCCAGCACCAGAGCAATGAGGATTATCTACAGATAGTTCCGATTCCTCCCACCTAATCAAATAAAAGCTTGCACTTCTGCCATACCTCTTACGCAAGGTTTTCAAGGCTTTTTGCAAACATCCGTCAAGCCTCGAAACACTTTGGCAGAATTGGCACCAGCTCCCTCCTCCATACCAGGATCCCAAATAAGCCTTAAAGAGATGACATGACGCATTTCTCCCCCTGCCCAAAGTCAAAGTGAATCAGCAGCAAAAACAAGAACAGAAGCTGAAAGTTCAAATTTCCAGTTTCCTGTTCTCCCGCCTCATTTTACAGCTTTTTATAGGATGTGAGGAAGAAAGATTGAATTTTTTTCTAAATAGAAACCATCATGATGATTTTTGTAAAGATGACCCTAAAATATTACTGAATATTATGCCAGCGGGAATTTTTTCACCCTTGTAGCAAACATCTCGAACCTACCTAACAATAGCATCCTTTCACCCGCTTTGCAAAACTTTTTACATCAACTTTTAGTTAAGGGTCTCAAAATATTTTTCTAGCATCAAGCATCATGGCAACAAGTTTATTTTATGGACTAGGAGAATAAAGACAGGTGGAAGCTGGTGACAGGGTCAGAAAGAGAACCTGGATCTCTTCATTATTCAACCCTGAACTTTAAGAATCTCCTTCCTTTCTCACATTTCCACTGAGGGTGCTGACACTGGGTATCTTTGCCTGAAGACTCAATCCAAGTCTCATTCTTTAATAATTTAGGGAGAGGAAGATGTTGACATGTTAAACTTTCAACACACATAAGGAATTTCAAATCTTGGTCAGCTGTCTTCTGTTTTCAAATCAATTCACGGGACAAAGGAAGGAAGCTACACTTCACAGCTTTTTCAAATAAGGAACTCAGAAAAATTCATCGAGAAAATGCAACGGGAAGTAAAAGGCTCAGGAGCAAAAGGAGAACCTCTGACCCTCAAACAGTCTGTGCATGCACAAAAGACATCTTACCTTGTAGAGAGCCACTAAGATAGGGTACCGCGGAGGTCCCCTCTGGGGTTCGTTTCTTTCCAAGAGCTGCTTGATGAATTTCTCAATGGCTTTTTCTGACATCCCACACTGGTGGCCAGTCTGCCTCACTAGATCAATCGTCTCTGATAGCTTGTCATAAATGCTGAGCTCATTGGCCGAAAGCTCCATGGCCTCCGATGAAAAATCCCTGTGGAGAGATTCAGTACGTTAACAGAAAACACACTCCAGCCGTACAGCTCAACGCCAGCATGTACGGAGAGATCACAGGAACATCTAGGCAACGTCTAGGCAAGAAGGCAGGCTTCTCTGGAGCAAACCTGGTCACAGCCAAAGGCACAACGTTTAGCTGCAGTCCTGATAGCCTCTGCTGGCTCGATATCTGCCCAGGGACTGAAAGAAGCCATGAAATTTCCTGACAAGAGAAGAACCGGCCGAGATTCGCAGCTTATGTAAATGAACAAAGCTTCCCAGAAATCAATGAAACTCCATTTATTCATCTATTCCAAATGAATCCGTCCCATAAAGCGATTGCTCACCAAGTACAAGAGCCAGCAATACAAAGCCGATCATCACACACAGTAGCCACGCTAAGCTCTCCTGCGCTATAATTTTAGTCGCTTATTTTAACGTAGATTTGTTTTCATTAAATCCCCTGTCAGCAATAAGAACAGGACAGAGAAATAAGCAGTATGTGGGGGGCAAAGTTCAACAGTTTACAATTTGTTTAAATTTTCGCAACCTAATGTCCAGGCCAACTGATTATTGAGTAACAGTAACGTGATAGCAGCATGCTCTGCAGGCAACAAAAGCTCCTACATTCCTCTGAAAGTTTGCCTGCAGGTCATTCATATGCAGAAATGCCACATAACTAAATACCGCAGCAAGAATTGCATTGTGAACGCCAGACAGAGACAAAAATGCCATTTGACAGCAAATTATTTCCCACCGTGCAATTTCAATGGGGAAGCTTGTAAGAACACACCTATGAGCGATCAGCATTAAGATGCCAAAAAAAGAAAATGTGTTCCTCTACCACTCCCCCTGTCTGCCACAAAGGCAGAGCCTCGCGATACCAAGAGCAGCAGATGGGCTGAAGAACAGATGCAAAGAAATTGCTGGACAAGCTCATAGCTGCCAATGTGAGAATCCCATTGTTACAGAGACATTTAGCCTCGGAAAAACACTGCTGGGGGAAAGGGAGCATCTGTGAGGTCTTGCTTTGCTTCTTGTTTCCAAGCTGGGAAAACTCTAACCTGGATCAAACTGGGACAACCGAGACTCTTTCTGGAGAGACACAGTTAAGCAATGCATTGCCCTGAAAGCACAGGCTGAGGACCATCACGTAAAAACACAAGCAGCACAACCAATACACCCAGCTCACAGCTGAAAATAGAAATCAGGCCCCTGTCCCGCTTTTGCTCCAAGCACCACCTGACACTAGGAACCAGCTCGTGAATCCCGTGCTTCACCCAATTCACCACCTTGCCCCGCGAAGCCTGTCGCTGGACTGCAAGAACCGTATAACTATTTACACGGGTCTTCTCTGCGCACACCTGGCAGCACAGCCTGCATTTTTAAAGCACAAATCCGTTTTGCTCGCTTGAGAACAAGCCGACAAGCACTGTGTAACATGCTACCTAAACTTAGATTTGCTCTGCTGTAACTTGTTCTGGCTGCTCCCACAGGACAAATCAGCCATAAACGTATGTATGTATATATCAAGAAATAAGATTCTCTTGTTAGGCAACCAAACTTGAAATCCGATTTGCCTTTAGAGAACTGGCCGACAGCTCTCTCCCTAAACCATGGGCTCCTACAAGTCAGAATTCAAGCAATGGCATTTTTAATATTTTGTGTGTGCGTGTGTGCAATGCTGGGGTGCAGTTTCAGAAAGAAAAACACTTTCCAACAGGACTACCAGCTTCAGCAATTGCTCCTCACCCCCCAAGATCAACTCCCTGTTCTGCTCTTGTACATTTGTTTATGTGGTCACATGGTGAATCAGATCAGGAAAATTATCTGGCTGAAAAATCACCCCTATTTGTTTGGTCAGCAGCTGCCTAAGCACCCAACTCAAGCAGTTAATGTCAGATGTTATATTAACATCAGTGTCAAATTTCTAGCCACAGCCTTAGAAACACCAAAAGAGTAAAATGCCAAATTAAAACCTAATCCCAAGCACGCAATGAGAACATGCTGCACTACATTGCCAGGTTAATTAGCTCCTGGCCCTGCTCTACCGACATTCCTTGCGTTCCATGCAAATATTTGTCCCAGATCTTACCACCTGAGCAGCCCCATGGGCCAGCAAAGCTGCCCCAAAGTAGGTTTGATCAATAGTATCTCATTATGGATCGTAAGCTCTCCAAGGCAGGGACCTTTTCTTCTCATCTGTGAAGCACCTGGCATACACTTGGCTCTATAAAAACAATACATTGCTTTACTAACTCTTTCATTTATGTAATACCCTGATTCATATAACAAGCGAGAGCCAGCACATCTGCAGGATATTAAATGCCTTTATTTTTTCCCCCCACAGCTTTTATGATTACTCTAGTTGCCTTGACACTGCAACTGGTGCACTAAATGGTCTGAAAGGTTATCTAGCTTCCTCTGGCTCCCGTGTGCCAAAGCTTTTGCCTGTGAAGCTCTCCGGTGCCGAATTCCAGCAGATTCAGCAAGCTTCTCCTGCTTGCAGAATCCGCCTGGAACCACTTAAAACACTTATCCCTACGTAAATGCTGTCAAACACAGCAATTTCCCCCTTTCCAAACAGCAGAAGCATCCTGCTACGATAAACTGCCAAGATACATCCCAGTTCTCCCCCTCCACATTTGTATCCAACTCTGAGCAAATACCTTTGAAGAAGACAACTCCTGCAAGTCACAGCCATTAAAAACCCAATGCAGCTCCTTGACAAATTCAACAGTAACCCACATCCTCAGCTAGGAAATAAGGCATTACGCTCCCACATTGTTTTGAGAGCAGATGAGGCCTTAAAAAACAAATAACAATCCATTATTTCCCTTCCTATCACCACAATACAACTGACAAAATAATAACAACAGACTACTGTACCCACTTTGCCGTCACACGCCCATACTGAGCGAGTCTCCTTCCTTCCACACAGCAGCCTCTCAGAGACAGGCCTTTTAAACGAGGGAACCCATATGTTACTGCTATTTTTTATGAACTCCACCACCCTAGGAGGAATAAACAGCTCTCTCCGCGAACATAAATAGCGATGGTTCTCGGCCTGAAAGGTTTCCACCCAAGGGCCCAGTCCTACCCGCAAACCCGATGCACGGCAGGGTGTTTGGACCCAGGCTTTAGAAACCTAAATATTTAGACAGAAACGCTGGCAGATGAGTCTTTAAAAGGGAAAGCTTTCTCGCCTCGCTGGTGAACCTGAAACAGCGATATAAATAATACATTCTCATCTGCTTTAACACCGTTTCTCTGCCTGCCTCGGCCCTGCTCAGGGGGCTCAGGTCCCAGCCCTGGGCTAAAAACCCTCCGGAGAGGGACCTGCACCCCCCACACCACAGGCCCACGGCATCGCCCTTATTTATCTCCGAGGCAGAGGAGCTCCAGCCAGGGCCTTTTTTTTTTGGGGGGGGGGGGAATCAATAAATTGAAGCAAAAGACAGCCCCCACCCCCGCAACTGGGCGCCTGGCGAGGGCCTCGCTTAGGCCCGGGAGCCCCCCCAGGCCTGGGAGCCCCCCCCCAGGCCTGCGCCCACCGCAGGGGCCGAGGCCCGGCCGCCCGCCCCGGTGCTCCAGCCTCCCCCCGACCCCCGCCCGGGCCCCCCCCAACCGCCCCCGGCCTCACCCCGGCACCGCCCGGCGGCTGCCCCGCTCCGCCGCCCGGCTCCGGGCTCCTCCCGCCCGCGATGGAGGCGGGACGCAGGGGGCCGAGGGGCCGGGCCGCGCCGCCCCGCCGCTTCCTGCTTCCGCCGGGGCCCGGCCCAGCCCGGGGCGGCCCCGGGCCCCCCGAGACCCCCCAGCCCCCGAAACATCGCTCGGGGGCCCTAAGACCCCCCCCGGGGGCCCTCAGGCCCCCCGACACCCGCCGCGGCCCAGAGCCCCCCTGAAGCCCCCCAGCACCCGTTTGAGCCCAGAACACGGAGACCCCTCCATATCCCTAAGACAACCCCCAGCACCCAGCTGAGTCCATGGCCACCCTCAGCCCCCCCCAGCACCCACCTGAGCCCCCAGCACCCGCAGGCACCCCCCTGCTAACCCTAAGACCCCCTCAGACCCCCAGCACCAGCCTGACACCCCCCCCCCAGGACCCTCAGACCCACTCAGGAACCCTAAGACCCCCCTCAGCACCCACCTGAGCCCATGACCACCTTGCGACCCCCCCCAGCACCTGCCTGACCCCCCATTACCTTCAGACACCCCCCTCAGCACCCACCTCAGCCCCCAGCACCTTAAGACACCCCACTTAGCACCTACCTGAGACGCCAGCACCTTAAGACACCCCCCCACACCCACCAGAACCCCCAGCACCCTCACACCCCCCACAGTAACCTTAAGAGACCTCCCCCAGCACCTGCCTGAGCCCACATCACCCCTGAGACCCCCCCCAGCACCCCCTGGAAACCACAACACCCCCAAATCCTTTGACAGCCAGAACCCACAGCATCCATGAGACCCCCCCAAGCACCCCCTAAATCCCCAGCATCCCCCCACAGCACCCACCCATCACCCCCTACAGCCCCCCCAGACCCTACAGCAGCCCCATGGGTCCCATTTACCCCCTCCAGCTCCTCAAGACCCATCCAGTGCCCCCCTAAGCCCCACTTACCCCCAGCCCCATGGGGACACGGATGCCCATTCCCACAGCTCAAGCAACGAGCCGTGACCATGCACAGGGTGGGTACTGGGGAGCAGGGGGGAGAAGAAAGATGCTGCTGCCCTAAAAAGTGTAGGAAAGGCTTCCAGGAGCAAAGAGCTGGGAGACGGAGCAAGCAGAGGTCCCCAGAGCCATCCCTGGTGTGAAAAGCTCGGAAGAAAGCAGGAGCAAGGGATCTCAGCCTCACCCAGCTCTCAGACACAGGCTTCAGTCCTTAATTGCAATTAAATGCATTTTCAGAGACAGCTGTCAGTTGTGACGGGCGATTTTGGTATCGCTCCGGTCCCTCTTCAGCCTTGTTTAAGTTCTCAGCCTCAACAACTTCCTGCAGCGATGAATTCTGCAGTTTAATTAAACATTGAGAGAAAAAGTACTTCCTCTTATCAGGTTTCAATTTCCTGCCCTGTCAATCCCAGCGTGGGAAGCGGGACGGTCTCTGCATCTCGATTTTACTGCCTTTCGAGGGGAATGAGGTGAAACTGCTGGGTGAGACCCGAGACCTGGCGGCTGGGGCACCGAAAGCTTTGGCCGATGGTTTGTTCCAGCTTGTTAGGAGCTCGTCTGGGTTCTCTGCTTTCAAGGTGGATGCATCGAAGCGAGACGGTGGTAAACGCCTGCTGACTTTGGGCTGGTATCTGAGATCTTCGGCAATCTTGGTTTGGCTGGGGCAGCTCCTCTAATTCTTGTGGAGTGCCTTGAGGAATTACAAACGGCTCGAAGGGAAACAACCTGATATAAAAAAAAATTCCTGTGGTCCAAACAAATGTGCGTTTCCCTGTTGCTATTAATACCTCAGACCTTGATCTTCCTCCAAATTCTCACGCATGCATTTAACAGCTTGCAAATGAGCGATCCCTTTGATTCTGCAGTGGGAATGTTTGCTGGGACTGTGAGTTATTAAAGGTGAAAGATGCTTTCAAATGCAACGCGCTGGCCGTGTTTTCCAACATGCTTTATTGCCTTCCTGGCGTTTCTCTCAACCTGGGAATGAAAAATTCATTTCCAAGTTTGGAGGGGAGGTTTGGAGCGGAGTAACACTTGTTTTATGCAACACCTTTGGGCACAAACTCAATCCCTTTTTCTAGACCTGATTTCTAGTGGAAGAAGATAGACATTTCTTTCTGCCTGCTGTTCTGGGAAGCCTTTTCTTTTGCAGATCTCTCTTTTGGGCCCTGTTCAAGCTCCCTGGTCTTTCTTTCCAGCACAAATATTGCAGAGTTTGTAGGTATTGCTGCATTTGCTGCCATCTAATGGGAGAGTTTAGCCTCGGCGACCTCAACTCATTCTTTTGCAAGCAAATAAAAACGTTTTTCTGGGCAATCCTGCTACCACTCGGCAAAGCAGGATCTTCCATGCATAATCCCAGCAAATTTAGGCGAAGAGAAAAGCTGATCTGATGGATGGCTTCGGCGTACATGCAGCTGGGCAGCTCTGCAGAGGGCTCAAGCTGCCAGGAACCATTGCAGACCCAGTAAAAAGAGCCTTTTGGGGTTAATCAGGCTGAAACGGTGCTTCCTCGGATTGTGGACCAGACTTGCAAAGTGTGCTTGGATTTATATTATTTTAAGATAAAACAGCAAAGCAGAAATAGGGAAGATGGGCCCAAACAACAAAAAAAGCCATTGTTAGATACCCCGAATACCCAGTCCAGGCTCTGAACTGAGCCACATAAACTCTTCCTGAGGAGCTGCGGTCTTCAGGCTGCTCCCACTGCTCCATCAGTAAAGATATTTTATAACAAAATATGGTAAAGAAGGATCGACATGGAATGGGAGTATAAATATAGTGCATTAAGAAAAGAAAGTCTTTTAAAGATTAGTGCCAAGGGAGGGTGGCCCGTGGCAGGGGGAAGCCACTGCAGGGATGGGGGCTTTAGTGGTACGGAGGTGTTGGAGCACGGAGATGGGGCGTGCAGAGGAGAGAACTCATCTCTCAAAGACTCGGAAATTCCTGCGTCATTGCAAAGTTGTACCCGACCTGGTGAAGCTCATACCCCTGATTTTTCCGAGCCTGAGCTTGGTCTCTGTGCATCTCCATCTGCAAATCAACGTCATTTCCACTGAGCGCTTTTGGGTATCGCACAGAGCCGGCCCCATTTAAAGGGGTAATTCTGTGAGCAGCAGAACCAAGAAAGTCTGCTCGCGCCTGGCGCTGCGCGTTGCAGGTCTCTCCCATGGAGATTTGTCATTGTCTGATAAAGACTAAACTTAAACTGCAATTTTTCCATCAGTGGGGATGTTAATTAGTCTCAGTTACTCAGAGCTTTATTCAGACAGAAGTCTCAGAGCTTTGCAGTTGCTGCCCATCGGGGACTGCTGAAAACGGCCCGTGGACTCCAAAGCTGGTGGGAGCCGGGAAAGAGAAAACAAGCACATACGCATAGGCATCAGGAGCTCTTAAGCCTCGTTTCCTTGGAAAGCTCAGCTATAACAGAGTTAGAAACGTGCAGAATGATATCCTTTTTAATTTTTTTAATATATAGTGTTTTTAGAAAACCAACTCTTGTTGTCACTATATTTTTGTAAGCAGAATATGCTTTGCCACAGCATACGTATAAATAATAATGGCAACAAAAAGAAAACCCATCTGAGCGGAATTATTTCCCCAAAATCTGCATGTAAGCACAGTCTTTAAATACATCTGTTGAACTGCTGGGGGACGAGGCAACACATGTAATATATAAAAATACTAAAATAGAACACTTGTATTCTTATTTATTTAGTCTATCTTCCTCTGCAAAAATATAGTTCTCTGCATCAAGCTGTAAGAAGAAAAAAAACCTTGACGTTGTGCCATGCGCTTGTTTAGATTTTACACGCTGGGTTTTAAAACTGGTTCAGTACTTTGTAAAGAAGCCGTCTCAGTTGCAGAAGGGCAAGGTGCAGCAGCTTGCTCGTCCCTGCCCAACCGGAGATTTGCTGCAATAGGGCAAAAATCTGCTCTGGGGGCCAGGCAACGAAAAGAGCTCTTGCAAGCATTTATCTGATCGTGTATCCCGCCACCCCAGTGCTCTTTCTGTTATCCTGGCCGTGCTCTTGAGGCTTTTGAATTTATTTTGAGCAAAGTTTTTAGCAGTTTTCTGTCAAGACCCATTAATGCTCACTGGCACGATAAACCAGGACAGAGAAAAACTAGCTTTACCTTGCCTAATTGGAGAGACTCGCCAAGTGCATTTAGGATATATCGCATGTTTCCTTGTTCCAGATCAAATCCGATCAGATTGCAAAACCAGAGCAAAAGTCACCGCTGCACAGGAGCGCCGACAGCCCCAAATCCCCTTGTGTTACACACTGGCCTTCGGGTGACTCCTGGTATTAATTTCTTTTATCCCAAGACTTGGTTTTGCTCCCTGCTGCTTCCAGTATTGTTCCAGCATCTCGGATCCAGCTGGGTTCCTTTTCTGCCTCTTCCCTTAGCCTGTTTTTCTGTCTCTAAAAGAAAGTGGTAAAGTTTCCCAGCGAGTGTTCGGGAGGGCTCGTGTGCTCTGGGATAATGGCAGGCGAAGCGCAGGGAAGGGGCTGGGCGACAGCCGCCTCCTCCGCAGCGGCTTTTGCTCTCAGCATCCGAGGGAGATCAGGCAAGGCAGACACACGGGGAGCAGAGGTGGTGCCTGAGGGCTATTTTTATGCTTTTCTGGCTGTCGCTGCAGTTTCGGGTCACAACAGGGGGTCTGTCCATCACCAGCAGCAGCCCTTTTTCTTCTGAGGTGGCTTTGGTACCTCTTCTGCTTTATTTTTCATTTCATCTTCACGATCTTTGAGCAACCTGGGAGAAAATGAAGCAAATGAGCTGGGTATTTCCCCCATATTTTGTATTGCTGTGCTATTTGTCTTGACAAGCATCAGTAAAGGAGGCTCGGCATGGCTGAAAGGAGTTAGGAGCCTTTCAGCTTGGTGCGATTTGAGAACCATGGACTCTGCTAAAAACGCCAATCTAAATCAAATCACAGATAGAACTGATTTCAGTCAATCCAGGGAGAGATCAGCAGCATCCCAAGAAGGGCTTTATTAATCTCCTTGCAATGCCAGATATTCAGGAGACATCTTGCAGCACTTCCCTCCGGCTCATCCCGGCTGGGCACACACTGCTCTGAGTTTTCCCTGACATTTGGGCACGTGGAGTCTCCGGTGACAGTAACACACCAGCATTTGGAGTTAAAAAAGCAAGGAGGGAGCCCATTAAATTCAGGACAGCTGGTAAAATCCGGGCACATGCCTCACCTGATTAAGCTGACCATGGACTCGGAGACGTTGTGGCCTGAGGCAGCGCTGCATTCGTAAAACATGAGCTGATGCTCCTGGAAGACATAGAGCCGGAATAGAAATGTAATATTCTTGCAATGAAATAGCTTAATATGGGAGTAAATAGCCAAGGGACAGTCACAGTCAAGGGGAAACAGAAGGACTCAAGGAAACAAATAACTCAGTAACTTATTTACTGGAACGTGAGGGTGAAATCCAGCTTTTCTGGTAGCTGTGACACCAACATTTAGTATCAAGGAGAAGGCCAACACTGCAAACAGAGTGAGATGTGATGCTTTCTGGTTAGCGGAGCAAATACGGAGAGGTAACTAGATGTTTCTGGGTCTTTTGTGCCTGCCAGTGACTGGTTTGGGGGCGGGGGGAGCATTTAACCATTTAACCCCTTGTCCTGCTGTCTCCATTTGTAAAACTGGTCCAAATCCCATAAACTTTGAAATTAAGTGGGTAAAGGTGAGATTCTTCTCACCTGATTTTTATTAGTCATCTACATTTGAAGAGATTAATTGTACTTTAAGCATTTCAGTATCTTTAAAGCAGGATAGGGCTTGGTGGTTTTACTGTTTATATTCTGTTGGGAAGATAAGTGACACTTCACAGAAAAGATAAGCAGAGCTGAAAATGTTTTAATTTATAGATCCAGTTCCATAAACTGGGGCGGTGCTGAGTCAAAACTAAAATAGCAAGGGGAAAGCAAGGCAGGGAAGGGTGAAAGATGGGTTCAGAAGTCGCTTTGCCATGCACTGATGCACAAAAGGTAAGTTAAGGGCTTTCACCTTTCTCCGGGTCCTCAAGCTGGTGGCACCCATCCTTAGCTGTCCTTGCCTAACTCGGGAGGACAGCATGCTTCAGCAGGGCCGTGCACCTACCTTGGCCAAGCGTTCCCCCTCCTTCGTAGGGACCTGTCTCGCTGCAGCGCAGTCGGTTTTGTTGCCAAGAAGCAGAACAGCGACTCCGTCTTCTGCTCCTTCCTGAGCAAGTAAAGAGGGGAGGATCAGGAGCGCGTCTGAATCTCCCTTGAATCACAGCCGGCCACACTGTCTTGACGCATCCTGGAGCACCGTGAAGGATGCCCACGGATTTGGGCCGATAACAAAACCTTAAATGCTTAAGCACTCAAGAAAAGGATTTTTTTCCCTTACATCATCTGTCCTGGTTTATTAACAGGGCAGAGCACTGGACAAGCTACCCTTGTAGCGAACTCACTTTGCGTTCGACTTCAGGAACCCTCCAGAAGATGCTCTGGAGGAGATTTACAGGCACTGAGCAAGGCGACATCCTAGTTAGTTCCAGCGTTTTTAAACACTGACTTTGTACTTGACTGGAAATTTCCGACAAGAAGTTTTTAATAAGACACGAGTTGCCTCCCATTTCCCAGGACTCAAAGTGAATTATTCTGGATTTAAAAGTGTTATCAAAATCACTTTCAACATTTTCCATTCCTCTGCACCGGTTTTTAATTTTTAAAAAGTTGATCATTATCATAATGATGCTATCAACAAATTACCCCAGGAAACACTGCCAAAATGTGAAAATTGTCAGTATCTGAATTCAAATCCTCCAAGAAAAACTATTTTCTAACCAAAGCAGAGCAGAATGCCCTTCACAAAAGGCTTGGTCACCCCCAGATGTTCATCCCTAACCGGAGGCAGAGGTCAGGTGGGGAAATGCAGATCACGGAGTCACCGCCAGTTCCAAGACCTCGGGGACAGAGCAAGGTTTTTCTGCTTCACCCACCTGGATGCAGCTCAGCCAGTACCGCACGTCGGAGAAGGAGTACTCCGACGTGATATCGTACATCAGCACGACCCCGTCCGCCTTCCGGAAGAACTGCTTGGTGACGCTGTGGTACCTGCGTACATTTTAAATGGTCACTGATAAGGTCTAAGGAGGTTTTGCCTAGGACAATCTGAAATCCCAGTGGGAAAGCTGGAAATGCATGTCTACAAAAGAGGCAAAACCCAGATTTTGCTCCTATCCTGATCACAGAGGCTGTACAAACAGCCTGAGTGCTTATTTTTATCTTAATGACTTCCTTTATTATTCTTTATCAGATCACACGCTGTACAGAGTCCCTTCTTAAATAACCCCTCCTTTGCTTAGCAAAGCCACGAACGCTCATTTCCACTAATCTACCAGAAAAAAAAAAAAAATAAAGGAAAACCACCGGTTGCTCTCCTTAAGCAGACAGCACAGCACCTTACCTTTCCTGACCAGCTGAGTCCCACAGGCGGAGAGCAAAGCGCTTGTTGTCCACGACGAGGTGTTTGACCCAATAATCCAATCCTAGGAGACACAAAAAGGGATATTTTGATATTGTAGAGTTCATCCCTGCAACAGAGGATGGATGGAAAAGGCACATGGTGCAGGTGTGGTCTGAGGCTGCAGCTCAAGGGGGCTGGTCCCAAGTGAACCTCCGGCTTTTAGCTCTTTAATGGCTGGATTTTGGGAAGGTCTCTAATTTCATGATGAATAAAACCAGGTTGGTTAAGAGAAGAGAAGAGAGCTGAAAGGCAAAGCAGAGAGAAAAGCACCAGGGCCATTGGTATTGGTGCCCTAAAGAGGGCAAGGAGAACCGGCATTGCCTGCTCATGAGCATCCAAGCGTGTGAAGTTGGTGGTCCTATTTGGTCCTTGGTGACAGGTTGCATAGCACGCTTGGCGTGAGCTGTAACATGCACGTAGTGATCACCAGCAGCTTGTGCGGTGGAGGAAAAGGAACTGTGAAGGTCACCGAAGCGGGTGCAGAGCTGTGCTGGAGAGGAGCTGGAGACCTACCTACTGTGGCGGTGAGGTGCGGGTTGAAGGTGTTGGCATGCAACCGGTACAGGAATGATGTTTTGCCCACGTGGGAGTCCCCGATGAACAGCACGTTGTAGAGGTGGTCTGGGTCTGGGGAGGCTTCAGGAGAACCTGTTGGGGCAGCTCCTGCCCCATCTGCAGCCATGGCCCCGGCCTTTCCTGGGCTGGGCTTGCCGTCCTGGCTCATTTTCCGCCCAACCTCTTGCTTCTTCTCCTGTTGACCAACACTGAGGTCTTCACTCTGTTCTCCCGAGAGCTGCCTTTGAGGCTGCATGCTGCTGTTGGCTGCATCCCCCAGTGAGCCATCTCCGAGGACCATCCCCGACTGATCATTCCCAACATCTTCCTCCTGTTGGACCCTTGTGTGAAGGGTTGACACTGGTGGCATCTCCTGTTTTGGAGGCTTGGCAGGTCCAGCAGCAACCTGCTCTGTTTCCATCACATGCGGCGGCTTCTCCTCTGGCTGCTGGGAAGCAGTACGAAGCATCATCTTATCTGCCTGTGCCGAGACCTGCTCCTGCAGCTCGCTTTGGGCCGCCTGTCCCGAAGCACCTAGCCGCTGCACATCTGGAACGAGAACATCCTCCCGCATCAGCATTTCCAGCTTTAGTGTGCTGATTTGTAACGTCACCTCGGAGACCGGGGGGGCCAGCGCAGATGCAGTGTCATCATGGCCCTGCTTTATCCCTAGACTCTGAGTTTCAACTAAAATCCTTGCCCCTGCCTCCAGCCTCTCTCCCTGCACCACTTCCAGACCTTGAGCTCCATCCAAAGGCATCTCCTCTGCATCAGCCCGCTCTCCCTGCGGCATTTCCAGTGTCTGGGTATCCTCCAGGACCTGCCCATCTGGACCAGTGAGCGCTCCCAGCATTGCTTCCAGACCAGGACCCTCGACAGCAGTGGCACACTCAGGATGTAAAGCGGCCTCAGTTGGGGGGTACACGTGTGCCCCAGCAGCCCCCTCCCACATGTCTGCAGTGTGAGCTGCACACAGACCTGCCTCCAAACCAGGAGTCTGGCTCTGCTCCCCTTCCCGCACCCCAGCTGCGCCCAGGGCTGCCGGATCTGCCTCTGTGCTCCCTCCTGGGGTTGATTGGAGCTCCTCCGCTTCTGTAAGTGGCTGCACGTTTGCATCCATGCTCTGGTCCTCCAGCATGCCCAGGATTACAGCCTCCTCAGGGGGCTGCACACCTTCAGGAGCCCCCTCTCCCTGCCCGATGGCCACCCCCTGCGGGTGAAGCACAGGCTCGTGTGGCAGCCCGCGCTCACCCTGTCCTTGTGCCCCATCCTCAGCCTCCTCCACAAGCTGCACGGCTGCACGGTCCCCCCAGCCCTGCTGGGTTTCTGCGCCGAGACCCCCCCACAGCTGCATGTCTGCCTGGGCGTCCTCTGCCTCCATTTCCACTAACTCTGGTTTATCGACCTGTTCCAGGGGCTGCACATCCAGAGCCATGGTCCCTCCCTGCTCTGTATCCAGGGAGCTGGCCTCACTCAGGGGCTGCCCATCTGCTTCTGTGCTCCCTCCTGGGGTCAGTTTGAGCTCATTCACCTCTGCAAGCAGCCGCACATTTGCATCAGTGCCCTGGTCCTCCAGCGTGCCCAGGATTACAGCCTCCTGCCATGGCTGCACGCCTGCACCAGCCCCCTCTCCCTGCCCGACTCCTGCTCCCTGCGGATCAAGCGCAGGCTCGTGTGGCAGCCCGCGCTCACCCTGTCCTTGTCCCCCATCCTCAGCCTCCTCCATGAGATGTTCGGCTGCTCCACCCTCCCCTCCCTGGGGGATTTCTGGGCTGGCACCCCCCCACAGCTGGGTGTCTGCCCGGGAGTCCTCTGACTGTGCCAGTTCCAGGGCCTGAGCCTTAACTGGGAACAGCCCATCCTCACTGATGCCCTCTCCCTGTACCAGTTCCAGCTCCCCCTCTTCCTCCTGGTTCTGTACCTCTCCATCCACCTCCGCTCCTGGCCTCTGCTCCCCAAACAGCACCATGGGCAGAGGAGCGGGGTCCCCCCTGCCAGCACTGCGTTCATCGGCCTCGGCTCCAGGCTGCTCCTCTGCACCAGCCCCCTCTCCCTGCCCGAATCCTGCCCCGTGCAGGTCCATCACGGGCTCACATGGCAGCTCGTGCTCGCCCTGCCCTCGTCCCCCATCCGCAGCCTCATCCCTGAGCTGCATGGCTGCATGGTCCTCCCCTCCTTGGGGGGCTTCTGGACTGGGATCCCCAGGCAGCTGCCTATCTGCCTGAGATTCCTCTGCTCCCACCAGTCCCAGTGCCTGAGCTTTAACTGGGAACAGCCCACCCAGGACTGGGCTCCCCGCAGGTGTTCCTGCTGGGGAAGGACCCTCACCGTGCACCGCAGCAGCACCCATTTCCTCCCCCAGCCCTAACTCTGGTTTATCATCCTCCTCCAGTGGTTGCACACCTGGAGCCAGGCTCCATCCCTGCTCTGTCCCCGGGGAGCCAGCCTCGCTCAGGGGCTGCCGAGCTGCCTCCATGCTCGCTTTGAGCTCCTCCACCTCTACGAGCAGCTGCACGTTGGCATCGCTGCTCTGGGGCTCCAGCGGTTGCACATCTGTCCCCACTCCACCTTCCTGCGTGTCAGTGGGTGGCAGCAGCACCTCTGCCTCTGTGCTCCCTCCCCACGCTGCGTCTCCCCTCGCAGACTCACCCTGCGGCCACGGCTCTGCCTCCCTGGGCTGCGTTACCTCCACCTCCCCTTCCTCGGCCCCAGCTCTGCTGCTCCCTCCATGCTGAGCTGGGGCTGGCGGCACATCGGCATCTAAGGTCTCTCCCCAGGGCTGCGCCTCTGCACCGACGCGCTCTTCCTCCAGCATCCCGAGGTCGGGAGCCACCGTCACCTTGGGGAGGACACCATCCCCCTGGGCTGCTCCCATTCGTGCCTCACCCCAGGATGGTGGCTCTGGCTCCAGGCGCTCTCCAGGCTTTATTTCAAGTTTCTCGGAGAGCCCCGATGGCGGGTCAGCCTCTTCCCTCAGCCCCGTGCCCGGGGGCTGTGCACGCTCTTCTGGAGCCGCAGCTGGGCCAAGCTGCCATCCCGCTGCTAGACCTGCCTCCCCAGCCTCAGGTGGCCCCAGACCTGCCTCCAGATTTTCTCCCTGGTTTAATGCCGCTTCCTCAGCTTCTCCCAGGAGCTGTGCCTTTTCCCAATCTGTTTTTTCCTGCATCCATCCTTCTCCCTCCACCTCCATGAGCGCCTGCTCTCTTGCCTCCATGCTCTCTCCCAGTGCTCCTTGCGGATGCTCAGCTGCCTTTAGCATCAGCTCCTTCACACCAGTGCCCTTTCCTTGCAGGAATAACATCCTCCACGCCTCCTCCGGGCTCTCTCCCTGCTCTGCCCCCAGCTCCTGAGCCCTGTGGTGCCCGGCTCCCGTGGACGCACCAGCCTGTGTCATGTCTGGAGCATGAAGCTGAGCTGTGGCTGGTCCCTCTTTCAGGTCTCCTTCAAACAGCTCATGACCGACGTGGCTGGGGAGGGTCTCTTGCAGGACCTTGGGGGTTGTGCCATGGGCTGTGGCTGCCTCCGGCCCCATTTGGGGCTCAGCATCGTCCCGGGGGTGATGGGCAGCATCTGCCAGCATGGAGGGTGCACCCAGTGCCTGTGGCTTCAGCTGTTTGCTCAGAGCCGCAATTGCATCATTCATCTCTCTTAGCAAAGAGCTTTGGTCGGAAAATCGTTCCTCTTTCAGAAATTCTGGGAAGGGGTCCTCTTCCATGGAGCTTGCTCTCAGTGGGGCTCCCAAAACGCTTATTTCTGTGGGCAGCACTTCCCAAACCCTGGAAAGGGCAGAAAATGGGGGAGAGTGAGCCCAGCCCCTCGGTCGGGCTGCAGCTCCCTCCCATCCACCTGGGGTCGTACCAGCGGGTCCCTCCTCCATCACCTCGCCCCGTCCCCTCTCCAAACCCGATTGTATTTACCGTCCGGTTGTACTGGAGGTTCACACAGGCAGTGATGGGGACAGGGGAAAGGGGGATGCACACCCAGGCAGCCAGACCCGGGGCCGCGTCCTGCCCGGCAAGCGAGCGTGCCTCTTCCCCTGCTCTGTGCTCACGTTACCAGAGGTGAAAACGCAACTCGTGGCCCAATACATCCAGTGCCCGAGCCAAGGGAGTGATGCAGAACGATGAGCTGGGGTAAGAGATCTGATCTCCAGGATGAGAGATGAGTGAGTGGGAAAGGAGCATTAAAAGGACTAAATTTCATATTTTGCCTGGAGAGGGTGGAGGACTTGGGGGCTCAGCACCGGCTCGCAGATGTCGAGGGCACAAGCTGAAGCAGCAGCTGTTGCCCAGGACGCCTTACACGTGGTGGGTGCTCTTGCGTTTGGGCTCGGTGCTCTGGGACCCCAGCCTGATCTGCCTCTTGGATCTCTTCTCGCTCTTCTCTGGACTCATCTGCAGTAAACAGGGAGGGGGAGAAAAGAGAGAAAAGCGCTTGGCAAGGAAACGTATCCACGTGAAACGATGCTGAGCTCTCTGGCAGGTATCCAGACATACCCACCCGAAACCTTGGGGGTATCAGGACGAACACACTGCTACCCCCTCCCTTCCCAAGCATCCGTAGGACACCATGCCGACTCAGTCTGAGAAAGCTTTTAGGGGAGGCACTGCCTCTGCTGCAGAAGCACCCTGTGCTCTTGGGCTCCCCGACAGTCCCAAACCAAACAGCCTGAGTCCCTGGAGCACGGACACCCCATCCCATCCCTGCGTACCCAGCTGAAGTACCTGTGGGGACAGGGGCATCTCGCCAGGCAGCTCTGCCACCGCTCTGTCCCTGCAAACACAGAGCATGGGTCAAAATGGGCTGCAGCAGGACAGCAAACCCCACAATCCTTGGATCAGTCCTGGTTGGGTCCTTCTGGGTGAAGGATGTCCCCATCTCTGCTGGTACTACCCTACAGGAACACATTGAGTGCACGGTGCTGATAGTCCTGGCTTTTTTTCTGATGCTTTTCACACCAAACCGCAATTAATCCGCACTGTGGAGACCACTGAAGCACCATGATGGCCGAGACCCATCAAACTCATTCCCCCTCCGCTGCACCTCCCAGGATGAAACCACGTAGGTGCAGAGGGAGATGCCGGGCATCAGCTACTCACCCAGGCTCCTCTGCCTGCTCCCGTGCCACCGCGGCCCTCGCGGTCCGCAGGCGCCCATGGGTCTGCTGGAGCTGCTGGTGGAGATGCTGCAGGCGGTCCTCCAGCACCTGGTTGCTCTCCTCCAGCTGCTGGTTTTCGGTGCTGGTGGCTTGCTGTGTACTGCGGAGGCTGCGGCACCGCATCTCCAGCTGCGGGACAGCAACCAGGACAATCACACCCCACCAGGACCCCTCTGAGACTCATGCCAAAGAGTGATGGATAACCATCTCCTCTAGACCTGGGGCTGAATTTCCCCCCCCCCCCCCCCCGAGGGTGGAGAGTGGGAAACTCAACTCAGGTGCTCTGGGGACAGAGGGGAGCGTGGGGATGGGGGTGGCAAAGGAGAAGTGATGGAGGTCCTATGTGACAACCTGCATCAAGGGCTGGTGGGGACAGCCCGAGATCAGGTGTACAACACCGTGTTGTTGCTACAGGCACAGCCCAGAGACCCCATATGCACGATGGGGGACCAGGGGTTGGGGCCAGCTCACCTCCATCTGTGCTGTGACCAAGCGCTCCACCTCCCTCTCGCTGGCATCCAGTGCTTGCTGCAGCTCCATGCTGTGCTGGTGGCTCCGGGCCATGCTCTGGGATGGCAACAAGGACGTTAGCACCCACTCACCCATCTGGGAGCTGCCACAGGGGTTTGGGGGTGCTGGGTCCCCTCCCAGGGTGGGTGGCAAGGGGAGAGGAGCAGCTGGTGACCCACCTCCTGCTCCAGCCGCTGCTGCTCCTGCTGGATCTGCTGCTCCAGGGCCTCGCAGAGCTGCTGCACCTCCTTGTCGTGCTCAGCCACACGCCTGCCAGGGACAGCAAGGCCCCGGGGGTGGTCAGACCCTGCTGCAGCGCGTGCAGGTCCCTGGGACCCCACGTTGCCCATGGGACCTGCAGGCTGAAGCCGGGTTTGCCCGGAGGGGTTCACCCAGCAAGGACGTGTCCAGCGGTCTGAGTTTGGCACTTTCGCCATCCCGTGCGTGACTGTAGAGGGAGCCCGACCCCAAACGTCGGCTCCCAATGAAACCTCTGCTCCAGCCACTGATGGAGATGCTGAAAGCACCCAGGTTTCTCCCTCCTTGGGTGTGTCTCCACGGCTGGGGTGAGCAGGGGGCCCCATCCCTGTCCCCATCCTTCCCATCCCTCTCCACCGCCCTGGGGTGACTCACATGTTCAGGGTCACCTCCAAAGCTTCCTTCTTGCTTCTGGCTTCTTGGATGCGGTGCCTCATCTTGGCCAGAAAGTCCTCCAGGTTGCCCAGGAGCTGGGGTTCGTCCTGCCGGAGCTTCACCCAGAGCTGCCAGATCTCCTGTCTGCAGGGAGAGGGGTGGTTTGTGGTGAGCATCCCCCCAGGACCCCCCAAAACCGGGCCAGCTATGGGATCCTGAGTCATTTAGCTCACACCGTTCAGGATGCACGGTCCTGGGGGACAGATAAGCATTGGGGTGACCGTGATCCTGTGCCCTGCTCCTGCACTTGGGGCAAAGGCAACTCCAAGCCATTTCTTGGCTTGCTGCCTGCACGGCGACCAAATGAGGGGAATACCCTGCCCTGTGATACCCCAAGCCTTTCCCCCTGGGGTAGCTCTGCCCCATCCTGCAGGACACCCATGGGTGCTAAACAGGGCAACTTACTCTTCAGAGACGTTGTCTGTGCCCAGCTGGTCCATGAAGGCAGCAAATTGTCTCTGCTCCTCACTGTCCACCCCCTCCAACGCTGGGCTGGGGAGGACCAAGCGGACCCTCCGGGATGCTGTTTTCCGCCGGCGGTGGTCCCTGGCAGCTTTCTGGGAGCTCAGGAACTGCCCTGCCAACAGATACCCCAAACCCTCAGCAAAGCCCAAACCCCGACACTTCCCACCCCATGGCTTCGGCAAGCTGCTTTGGCACAATAGGACCTCTCACCAGGCGAGCCATGGGCTGAGACCCAGGCACGGGGACACTTTTTGGGCCATCATATGCCACCCAGCAAGGGGAGTGTTTCAGGTTCCCCCAGGAAAGCACCGGGGCCGTGTCCAGGAGCAGCCCAGCACTTACGGAGCCCAGCAGTGAACTCCTCGGTGCTTAACCGCCCGGTGCCGGCAGCATCCAGCCCATCGAATACGAGCTCCAGCTCTTCTTTGCTGCATGGGGTATCTTCCTCCTGCAATTTCTAAGAACAAAGCAAATCAAGGGAAAAACCTACCCATCATCCAGTCTCCAGCCACCCTGGTGGCATTTGACCTGAGACTACATCCCCATCCCTTACCTCCATGTCCGAGCGGGTGACAAACCCCGCCTGGTCCTTGTCCTGCTCCCTGAAGAAGTCCTGCACCCTCTGCACTAACTCGGATGCCCCCGGCAGCTCCTCGCTGGGGCCGGGGGCTGCTGCCGGTGCCTCGCCGGAGCCCTCGCGCAGCTGCCTGCGCCGGCTGGAGCCCATGCGCCGGCCCTTGGCCGCCCGGCGCTCGGCCATGGCTCCTGGCTTGGTCCTGTCAATGGGAAAATTGGCGGGTGCTGAGCCTCAGCCGGCTCCCTCCTTGCCGGAGACTTTTGCTGTGGCACGGTGAGAGACGGCGGAGCAGGACTGAGCTGGAAATTCATTTTGGCTGGTGTAAATGGCCCCCAGGTTTGGCAATAGGAAGAGAGGCGCTTATCTCCAATTGCACGGTGCAAACAGAGCCTCGACCCGCAGCGAGCAACGGCCGTCCCCACCGGCTGCGAGCCCAGCACCCACTGGGCAAGCAGCTTCTCCTGCCACTGGCCAAGCACCCATCCCGAAGCTCCCCATGGCTCCCAGCTATGGGGGATGCAGACAGCACCGGCACCACCGGGGCTCGAGGGCCACCCGGGAGGTGACACAGCCGGGAGGTGACACCAGCAAAGGACCAGCCAAGGCGGTGCTGGAGGTCTGGGCAAAATGCGGTGGTTCCACCTGCTTTCTCAGAGCTCAGCAGCAGCTTTTAAAATTCCTCCCCCAGTTTTCACAGCCATGAGTCACCTCCGGGGAGAGCTGTGCGAGACCTCGGGGAGGCTTTCATCAAGCCTGCGTGCTCGCCCCGGCTTGCGGGGTCTGGGCTCGGGACCCCCCTGCTCCCCTCTCCCCATCCTGGGTGGGTGGCAGTGTCACCGACAGGCACCGTGCCATCCCCGTGAGGGGTTGTCCTCCGCATGGCAAAGCTGAAAAACCGAGTGAAGGAAACCACAGCCTTGGAGAGCGGTGACGCAGAGCCGGGGCCATGCTTGAGCCGGCTGCAGCCTGGCTTTCCGCTCCCAGCCCGGGGAGACCCCCGGCTGCTCCAGCCCTCTGCCTCTTTCCTTTTGCAATGTGAAACGGGACTCTGCTAAATCCCAGGGGGCACCAGAAACGCGGGAATAGGCCCCAAAACCATCCCCTTCCCCTTAAAGCAAGGGGGTCTTGTGGAGTTGCTGGAGTCCCACAGGCCACCGGGGAGGGGGCGGAAACCAGGTGCCTTTATGGTGGTCCCAGCCTCTAAGACAGCAGAAGTGGGAGCTCGGGGCGGGGGGGGGCAGGTGGGGTTGTTTAAGGCACGGGGAAGCCCCCAGTTACCTGCCCCAGTCCCGGGGGGAGCGGAGCCCATTGCACAATGGAGGCACAGAACAAGCAGGGGGGCTGGGATGGGAACCATGCACCCCCCAGCCCCGGCTGAGCAGGGTCCCCCCACGGCATCACCGACTGCCAGTGACCTGCCTCCCCTCCAAAACACCCCACGCTGCCCCCGGCTGTCAGAAAAGGGCCCCCAGCCACAATCCCCCCACAGGCAACAAGAAAAAGCGCCCTTAGCTCACCAACAGCGAGAAAAAGCCCTTATTTTCCTTGTTTTTCTATTTTTTAAGGTGATGCACAAGCTATTCCCGGAGCAGCAAAGCTTACCTTTCCCGCCTACCGAGAGGGACCCTCGGTTTTGGGGTGCACGGGGCGGCGAGGCTCCCCGGGCCGGGAGGGATGCTGGTCCGGCGCCGAGGGCGTTTGACCTGCCCTGCGCCCGAGCTCACATTTTCTCTCTTACTCAAGGCGCCTTTCCGTTTTCGGGTTACGCTCAACTGCCGGTGCTCACACGCTTCCTGTTTGCCGCGTTGCAAGCGGGGTGCGAGAAGGGCCCATCCGGAGGGTCACCGTCCCCCCAAGCCCCTCCAGACCCCAAAGCAGCGGCACCGCCGGTGTCATCGGGAACCGCAGCAGAAGTCCCCATCCTTTCCGTGTTTGCAGCAGTCCGGCCAAGGCTGGAAGCTGTTTGGGGCAGGGGAAAAGCATCAGAGAAACAGCAAATGTTATTTTAAGAGCGCAAACAACCCAAACTACAAGACTGTATAACCCACAGGTTATAACAACCTACCAAAGACAGAACAAAGCTGCAAACCCTCCCTGCGGAGGCTCTTTGGGCCCAGGATTTGGAGATCTCCCCCGCTGTGCTGCTCACACTGATGGTTTTTCCAAGGCTCCTGCCTGAATTATTAACTGAGCTTTAAAGCCAGCACCAAACCCGCCGACTGCCCGCGGTCTGCATCCACCCTGGTTTGCAAGGGGACGGGGGAATTAGTTGTGTGCCTTTTTGCTCTGCTTTAACTGCAAAATGGGAAGAAATCCCAAGCAATGGGGAACGCTATTATCTTTATAACTAGAATTAACATCCACCGGCTCACGGCACAGCTCTGAGCCCAGGCTCCCAGGGCAGGAGCCGTGGGGTGGAGGCCTGGCTCTCTCCATCCAAGCTGGTTAAATCAGTCGCTGGGAACCGGCTGCGCAGGTGCCCTGCCCCATCGCACCCACCCAGTCGCAGCCCAGCCCTGCTCCTTTCCCGTTTAACCTAACGAAGCGGCAGCCAGCTCCGCCTGGGCAGTTGTAGGCCGATTGAGGGCTCAGCTGTTCCTTCTCCACGCTCTGAGCAAAGCTGGTGCCTGTTACCCCAGATTGAAGCAACCCCAGGGCCAGGCTGGGGTGCTCAGCTTGCAAAAACCACCTCTGAGCTCAGTCTGCCACTGCGTCTCGCAACCTCAGGGCTGTTTACCGCTGCATGGAGAAGACTGAATTTTGGCTTTGCTTTCCCTGAGGATGCTTTTGGGGGGAAAACCCCCAAATATCCCTGGGAGAGCTCATTGATTCATGCCCTCTGCCCAGCAAGACTCCAGCTGCAGAGCCCTGCCGGCAGCCTGCGCCGGGGTTAGCACCAGCCACGGGAGGGCACGACCCAGCCCCGCGGCACCAACGGCCCTTTCCAGCCCCGAGGAGACGCCGGGTCCCAGCGAAAGGGGATTGAATAGAGTGGGGAAAGGAGGGGAAGCGCCTGACCCTCCTCCCAGCCCTGCTTGGCCGTCGCGGGGGTTTGAACCCTGGCATCCTTGCTCCGTGCTGAGGCCAGGCTGGGATGGGAGAGCAGCAAAACACAACCTGGGCTGAAAGTGCAAGATTTCCATCCATTCCTCAGCTGCTGGAAGCCCATCACCATTTTGTGTCCCCAGAGCTGGGGGGACAGAGTCCTCCCCTGCCTGGACGAGGCGGTGTGGGGCTGGGGTCTCCCAGGGGGGTGCAAAACTCAGGCCCAAGGGCCAAGCTCCCTCTCGCACAGACCCTGGCTGCCCTCAGAGCCTCACAAACAGGGCTGAGGGAGTATCTGCTGATTTATTTCTTGCTCCCTCCATCACCACCGCTCCTGACAAACGGGAGGTGACAGCAGAGGGGAGCAGCTGGCGGCGGCCACGGGGGCTGGAAGGACTGACGTAAGGGGAAAGATTAAAAGGGCTAAATCTGTAGGGCTTGACTCAGCAGCAGCTAAAAGGCTGCGTGATTGTGCTCTGCAAGCATTTCAAGGGGCATCGGCGTGCGGGGGCATCACCCAGGGCCATGGGGACAGGCAGGTGCTTTAGGGATCCTCGGTTGAACGATGACACAACAAGGTTGTTACCATCAAAACTTTATTTTCACCTGGATCTGCTGCAAATTGGGTCGTTTATCCCATTAACCACAGCTTGAGCTCACAGTCCACGTACAAGTCTTGCTCAGTCCTCGGAGGAAGCAGCTGATGGTGGAGGCATCCCTGACTCCCAGGGGATCTCAGCCCTGGCATCCAGCAGCTCCAGTCTCAGTCCCACCTGGGACTTGCTGCTGGATGTTTTCATCAGCGGCGCCATCCCATGCTCTCACATGTCCCTGTCCCACCACACAGGTCACCCTCTTCAGCCTGGGACCCCTTTAAAGGAAGAATGGGGACATGGCCAGCTTGCCCAGGGCTAATGGCCACCTGCCCCAGAAGGCAGTGCCCTGGGGGTTAGGAGTAGGGGACTGGGGTCACAATGCAGCAGCAGAGGAGCCTACATTCACGCAGTGAGACCCTGCCCAGGTGGCAGTGGCTTCTGCTGGGGCTGCGGTGGCAGCACCAATCCTGCACCTCGGACCACAGCACAGGCAGCTGTCCCAAGGCAGCAGAGTTAAGCACAGGGGTTGCGGTGAGGTTTCGCTCCTCTCAGCCCTCGCACAGCTCCCTGGCCCCCCGCTTTGATGTTTCATGCTGCAGAGGAGCCACCCAGGGCTGCGACGGCCCCTGCCCACAGCCGGCTGGGTGGAAGGCGCAGCTGGGTTTGTGTGCAGCCACCCCTGCTCCCGGCCAGCCCAAAGGCAGCTCCCAGCTCAGGGCTGCACCCCCAGAGCAACCCCCGAGCCCCCCGAGGCAGTCAGGGACCCAGACCAGAGCATCCTCCTCCCCACAGCCAGACCCTGCTCCCACCACCGGTATTTCCATTAACCCAGAGACACCAATTCCCTTACACAAGACAAGTGTTTATTCAGAGTTAACATTTATAGATAAACAGGTATTTCCCTTTCCCCCCCCCAATAGACTTAATAGCATTTATTTTATAAATAAACATTTAGTGCTGGGAACTTGCCAGCTTCACCGACAGCAAAGTGCATCACGGTGCAAGGCGGGAGGTCAACTCCATCCCTTTTCTGCCTGGGACCATCTTGCACCAGTTTCCAGAGTCCAAATCCAGCAGAGCAGGAGATGAACCCCATGAAAGTGCTGAGACCTGACAGTGTTGAGTCCTTCAAGAGCAGGGACTCATCCTTCAGCGCTGGGACCGAGCAGCCTTCGCTCCGGGACATCCCTTGGTCCCAGAGGCGACCGAAGCCCCTCGCTCTGCAGAGCCAAGCGAGGGTCCTCTCTCCCCCCAGCCCCAAAGGAGAAAAACTCCAGGAAAAAAGCTACAATTTCGTCTTTTGGTGTCACCCTTGCTGGTGAGCAGGACTCCTTCCTTCCTAGAGCAGCCCAACATGGCCAGAGCAGGCAGCTCCCCAGCCTGGTGTCAGTGTTGAAGGAGGCAGGAATGGGAGGGCAAACACCACCACTCCACAAGCCAACAACAAGGTAAGAAAGCGGGGTTTTGGGTCAGCAGAGTCCAGGGGACCCCAAAGCTTCCCAGGCAGCGTTGGTCCCACAATGAGCTCAGCGCTGGGGACCTCCAGTGGGTTTGTCACTGTCTGCAGCCCGTCTCGGGTGACGGCACCGGTGAGACACCCAAAACAGCATCTCCTCTCCCGAGCAGCCCCCGCATCACTCCGCTTCCATGCGTGGACGAGGGCTTGCCACTGCTGGGTCCATCCCGCTGGGAAGAGGGCCACCACCACGTGCCAGCAACCGGGGTGTCCTCGGGGTCAGGCTGTCCCAGGGCTCTACAATCCACATCTGTGACCCTTTCTTAAGGATATCTGGTGCCACCAGGTGGCTGGGACACAAGTGTCCTCCATGGCCAGCCATCGGGCAGGGGAAGGACCACAGCTGGACAGCAGGATGGTGCAAGGACAATGCTTGGCCCCACCACCACGGGGCAGAAGGCACGCTCTTTCTTCTCTGCAGGCAGGGCAATGCCTTAGGCCCACCAGGCCCGTTTCAGTCCTCCTCCATCCCCTCCGTGGGGCTACAAGCCTCAACATGGGCTACTCCTATACATTGCACACAGCGAAGGTCTCTCAGGACCCCAGAGCTACTCATAAATAGGGAACTACAGACTCTACATTGCTTCATACAGACAGCTTACACAGTACAGGGTGGGGGGAAAAAAAGCCATGGACACCCCCAGGGCACATCAGCGTTGGCAGCTGTCCCCGATGGCAGAGGAGCCAAGCACCGTCAGGTCATGGCTTGGGCTTGTCAGGCTTGGGCTTGTCGGGGACGATCCTCCGCTTGGAGCTGTAGAAGTCTGGAAGGCAGAAAGAGAGTTGGAAAGTGCCTCCAGCCCATCAGGAGCAGTGGGGCAGGAAGAGGGAGGTGTCCCCAGGGAAGCATCCCAAAACCCAGCGCAGACAGACTCCATTTTTGAGCCACCCACCCAAAGCCATGCGTTCCTTGAGAGAAGAGCCTGTAGGTCTCCACCATCTCTTCTGTTTGGTCTCGCCTGCACTTCCACCCCAGCCCTTGATCTTTGGGGACGGGCTCAGGCCATGGGAGCTGAGGGTGATGAACTATTTTGGGGCATCTTCAGCTACAAGACTCACAAACCCGATGTGAGCCCCTGCCTAACCCCCAGCAACCAAAAGGCACCATCTACAGCCTTTTCCCCTTGGAAGGTGGGCTCTGCTCTCCCAGGAGAGAAATGCATGGAGGGTGGTCCATGGGGCCAGGCAGGGCTCTTTCACCCAAGGCCCCTCCATCTGTCCCTACCAGGAAAGCCATGACACTAGCAATGCCACCAAGCGTGCATGGAGTGACACCAAGCCTCCAACACTCACCTTTGATGGTGGTCTGCCCACGTTTCAAGCTCTGTGGGGAACCAGCCCTGCAAGCCTCCGAGCTCTGCTGAGACCCCTCAGGGCAAATCCTGCCAGGATGGTCCTTGGAGGGGACCTTGTGGACCAAGGAGCTCCTGCTCTCCCTGCCAGTGACCTTGACCAGGCTGTGGACCTCCTGGGGTGGCTGCTCATCCAGGAAGACCCTCTCCCACTTGAAGTGTCCTTCCAAGGGAGTATCCGTCTCAAAGTTGAAGTTCCAGCGCTGCTGAGCTTCTTCTATGTGTTGCCTCAACAGGTCCTGAAAGTCATTCTGGAGCTGGTCGTGGTCCACGGGGCCAAAGAGGTTCCTGCACACCTTGCTGCTGCATGGCACCTGCCCGGCCCTGCTCTGAGACAGGGGCATCGTGGTGGCTGGGAGGAAAGCAGAGCGAGTTACTGGGGCGTTGGGCAAGCCACGAGCAAGCCCAAGCACATTTGGCACATTTGCTACCAGGGCAAAGCAGGCAGTAGCCAAGGTGGGGCAAGCTGGGTTGGGCTCTACACCGACGCAGCCCGGAGGGGACCTCCGTCTGCCAGCGCTCCCCTTGGACTCGGACATTTGGGATTTTAGTGGTGTCTTGGGCAGAGGCTTGAGCCTGACTGAGGTCAAACACAGCCCGGTGTGATGCAGAAGGACGGGGAAGGTGCAAACGTTGACATTCCCCATTCCTCCTCCAGCAGGTAAAGCCCTACCAGGGCAGAGCATCCAGCACCGCGATGCTGCCACCGGCTCCATCCACAACCCCACTGCATTCCCACTTCCACGCAGGCACAAGCCATGGGCAAGTGAAGCAACAGGATATTTTTCTGGCCAGTTTCTTCATCTCAAGAAGCCAGGCCCGGTGGCAAGGAAGCCTTAAGCAACTGCAAGAACATGCCACAAGCTTGACCACTTTGGTAACCACCCCTTATCTGCAAGAAGCTGTTGGGTAACCAGAGACAAGACCCTGTTTGTTTGTTTTGTTTCAAATCGGTGCCAAAAGCTTTGACCTTCACAGTAAGTAGCAAAGCCTTTCCTTCCAAGCAGCCCCCCCCTTACACATGCGTGGGGCTAATGGATCCCTCGCGCTGCCTGCGGTTTGAGGAACCTCATTATCAGAGCAAAGCAAACAACGCTCTGGGATTTGACAGCTTTTGGAAGTAAGGCTTGAGCCCGCTTGCATAGCCGTGCTCATTAAATCTGTTTTTTTAAAGAAAAAATAAAGATTCACAGAAATAAAATCCCTGTGTGCAAGACAGCTTTGTCACTGCCCACCCAATCTGGGACCCCCAAAGCCGGGACCACAACAGACCCCCAGGCGCGTACCCCCCACCCTTAAACGTCCCCAGGGATGGGGTGCTCACCCTCCTGCAAGGAAGATTCCTGCCCAAATTCAGCACCCCCGGCCCCTCCGGATCGCCTGTGCCGCATGAGCGGGCGCGCCGCCGGCACGGCCGGCGGGCAGCTGGAGGGCCTCCAGCCCGGGGGTGGTGGGGCCACGCTCCGTCCCCGGGGCCACCCCGACCCCGCGCCCGGCCCCGCTCCCGACCCAGACTGAGCATCCCCGCGTAAAAATAGAAATCCAGCTTCCTATCTCCTGGCAGTCGGAGCACATAAACAGGGTGACCTCATTGCGAGGCAAGTCCCAGCATGTCCAGGCAAGCCCTGGCAGGTAGCAGGCAGGGGACATGTTTCGACACCCTGACCGGCCACCCTCCAGCCTCCCCGCTTGTGTCAGGCGCCCATCTCCCCATCCTTGGGCCACCACCACGGCCCAGGTGCCAGCCCAGAGCCCCACGCCCCGAGATAACAGCTTCGCCCTGACTCACGATTGCAGATTGCTGGAGCCACCAAATAGGGAAGGACAAGGGCCAGGTCACTGTCCCCTCCCCCGGGGCTGGTGTCGCTTTTCGCAGCCTCTCCCAAGCAAGAGCGTCAAGGTTTCCTGCAGCCCGGCTGGAGAACCCCAAGACGCCTCGCAAAGAGGCGATGCAGGTGCACGGTTGCATTAAAACCTCACCCAGCCGGGCGGGGAGATGAAGGCGCTCCCGGGGACACACACACACCCCCCGCCAACCCCACAGGCACCTGCGACACCCAGGACCAGTTACACCAGTTGGGAGAAGGCTTGGGGAGCAGGAGGGGCTGGGAGCACCGGGGGCGCAGGGGCTGGATGGAGCCGGCAGCCGCTGTGACCCCGCGCAGGTGCCTCCCGGGGGAAGGCGCAGAGGACGCCCCGCTCACGACACCGATGAGCCCCGCGGACTCCTCAGCCGCGGGGGGGACTGCGGGGGCCTCGGGGGGAGCCGGCAGGACCCAGCCGGGCCCCCGCCCGGCCCCCGGGCGGGCAGGGATGCTCCGCGGCGGGGCTGCCCGGCCGCGCCCCGCACCGCGCCCCGCCGCCGCCGGGGGGCGAGCGCAGCCCGGCCCGGGGCTCCGCGCCCTCCCGGGGGGCTCCGGGGGCTCCCCACCGCCCACCCCCGCCCCAGGGCCCAGCCGGCCCCGGCCCCGCCACCGGGAGCGACCCCGCTGGGGACGCGGCCACCGGGGCGGAGCCGCCGCCGCCCGCTCCCGCGGCTTCCCCGCTCCCCGGGCCGGGCACCGGCGGCCCCCCCCCCCCCCCGGTGACACCCCCCGGGCAGGGCAGGGCCGGAGCCACCGGCCGCCCCCAACGCCGCACTCACCGTCGCGTCGCGTCTCCCGGTGCTCGTCGCCTCTCGCCGCGCTTTATACCGGGGCGGGGCGGGGCCTCGCCGCCGCTCACGGCATCGCCCGGGATTTCCCTCCCGCCCGCCCCCGCCCCGCCCCGGCCCGGCCCGGCCCGGCCCCCGCCCGGCCCCCGGGGCCCCCGCCCGGCCCCCGGCCCCGCGTCCCCGCTCCCCATCCCGGTCCCCGTTCCCGGGAGTGCGCGCGGTCCCAGCGCGGAGCGGGGCCTGCAGGGGCACCGGGTGCGGGGCCCCCCTTCCCCGGGGGGTGCAGGGACCCCCCCTCAGCCGGTACAGGGCCCTCCCCCCCATCAGGGGACACAGAGACCCCCTTCCTAGGGGACGCAGGGACCCCGCTGTTATGGGATGCAGGAACCCCCTTCCCAGGGGACGCAGGGACCCCCCCCATCAGGGGGTACAGGGACCCCCTTCCTAGCGGGGTGCAGGGACCCTGCTGTTACAGGATGCAGGGAACCCCTTCCTAGGGGATTCAGGGATCCCCCCATCATGGGATACAGGGACCCCCCACAGGGGATACAGGGACCCCCCCCTCCCATAAGGGAGGCAGAGACCTCCCCATCAGGGGGCACAGGGACCCCACTGTTAGGGTATCCAGGGATCCCCCCATCAGGAGATACAGGGACCCCCTTCCTAGCGGGGTGCAGGGACCCCCCATCAGGGGATACAGGGGTGCCCCCTCCCCATCGGGAGACACAAAGACCTTGGCTCGCTGGAGGCGGGGTGCTCCACATCCCACCCGGCTTCCCTGCCCGCCGGGTCGCTCATGCGGCGGATTCTAGTGGGAAAGGGGGATAATGGGGTAAGGAAGGGGCGACTCTCGCGTCCCTCGGGGCGCCCGCCTCAGGGCCACGCCGGGATGATGCTCCCCTGCTCCCCAGACGCTGCCCAACCCCGTCCTGGGCAGCGCAGGCCGCCCCTGGCCTCTCCTGCCGGATTTTCTCCCCGGGGCCTAGCTCCGCTCCGCCAGCCGAACCCCCGGCACCCAGCTGTGGCCGGAGAAAAGCGTTTTGGGAAGGATCCGCTGGTCTGAGTCCTGCAGGCGCCCGGGCAGGGACGAGGAGGAGGAACAAGTCTGTGCATGTCCTGCAGGAACCTGCGGGGAGGATTTGGAGGGATCTGTGGCTTATCTGGAAAACGCATCCAAGTCCACAGGCAGGAAAGGTCTGAACCGTGGGCAGCTTCTGCCAGGGTTAAACTGCAAGGCCGGAGGGCACCCAGCCCTGTGCGGCGGCAGGCGCGGGGTCGCGGGTCCGTCTCTGCCCCGCGGCGCGAGGGCTGACGCCCACGGAGTCGGGGGGGCCGTATTCTGCAGCACCCTCCCGGCACGGCGTAAGCTGCCCAGGCCCCTTGGACACCACGCCTTGGGCAGCACGGGTGCACTCCTGTGGGCACAGGAAGGCGAGAGCACCCTTCCAAGGGACAAAGACCAAATTAAAGCGGTCCCTTGGGAGTGCCAGGCGCCCTCGAAGGCCCCTGGAACCAGCGGGTGCTGGGGTGCTGAGCAGGACCCTTGGCGTGCAAAACACCCGTGCGTTTCCCGGCTGGACCAGCAGCTTCCCACCGGCCCGAGCAGCTGGAGAATATGTTTGGGCATGTTTGGCTGGAGGCTGCCACGCGCCCCAGCAGCGTTTGCCATCGCCGGTCCCCCCTCCCCGGCGCTGGGCCCAGCCGAGGCGTTTGGGTCGGCATCGGCTGCTCACCCCCTCGGCTGCCGCCAGACCGGCACGGTGGGACGGGGAGGAAAGGTGAAAGGAGGATGGGGAAGGTGAAAGCATATGAAATTAATATCACACACTGCAGAAAATCCATCCTGGCAAAGCTGGGGATGCTAGCTCAGCCGGTCTTTCTGTTTGTAAGAGGCAGGAGAGGAGGGGGCGAGCTGGAACAGCCTTTCCGCGCAGGGAAGCTGCCGCTGCTGCTTCCACGTGGGAAGGATTTTTGCTCCTGGTTGCAAAGAGCAGCTGGCAGAGCCGCACTGCGGAGGGCTCGCTGCGTCGCTGTGCGGTAGCGGATCATTCCCTCGCCCACCGCCAGCTCTGCTCCAGCTGCAGTTTGTTGGTTCGCTCCCTCTGGATGCGAGGAAGATGCGATTGGCACCGAAGGGAAGCCCAACGCCGTGGGAATCCTCCCCCGGTCAGCGCAGCCCCCAGCTGCGAGCCGGGACTCTCAGATGAAGCAGAATTTACCAAGAGGATGCTCACTGCTTAAACCAGCTCATTTTTTTTCGTAACCCCCGCCCCGAATACACAAAAGGCAACGGGACTGGCAAAACCGGCAGGTTTTTAAATTAGCGCCCAAAGTGGCGGAGGAAGGAGTGGCCTCGCTTGTGCAACCCGCAGCGAACTCCTGCAACCGCTGATGCAAGAGTGAGGGATTAAAAAAGCAAAGTGACGCGAGATAACCGGCCGGCCTGGCTGATGCGAATATTCCCGGTTACACCGGGGATACGTTCCAGGGCAAAACCAGCCAGAAAATAAACTGGGTGTAGATTTTCCCTTAGGAAATGAACTCTGTAATTCTCTCTGCGATGTTTTGGTGGGGCGGGGGTTTGATCCCGGCGCCCCGGGGATGGGGGGGGCTGTTGCAAACTCCGCTCTCGCTCCTCTTCCTCATGTGCCCGTGCCGGGAGCCGGGGAGCTCCGGCTACGCGGCGGCGCCGGCATCAGAGGAGACCGCAGAAAAGTGGGTTACTGGAAATGAGAAGTGGGAGAGGAATGGCGTCAGGGTCTGGGTCAGAGAGTCCATGGTCGAGTCTGCAGTGGCATCGCCAGAAAAAAAAGGGGAAAAAAAAGCGTGATTAATACAGAAGGCGGTACAGGAACTTTAAAAAAAAAAATCCCAAGGGTGACTCATGATGTTCAGCCCCAACACCACGTAGTAGGAGGAGGTCAGAGGTGTGGGGCTGGGGAGCAGGATCTGCGCCGAGGGCAGACGGGGTGTTTCCTTCGTTCCTTCCCACCGTTTGTAGCCACCCTCTCGGAGCTGTCACCTCTCCCAGCCCGGGCGCGCCCTCCCCGAGGGGTGTCCCAAGCCCCCACCCCGGAGCGGTGTGATCGTGGGAGAATCCATCCTTATAATTTGCTTGAAAAACCCATCCTACCGCCTGGAAGCAAAAGGAATATATTAAACGCTTGCATATTTCAAATTAACCTTCTTCCCAGCACCAGGGGCACCTCGATACCGCGCGGCGGTCGCTGCCTCGGCCGGGGAGCCCTGGGGAGCGTTTGCTTCCCGGCGGATCTCCCCAGGTGGGTCCCGCAGGCACCGAGGGGAGAGGAAGCCACCGCAGACGTGGAGGCAAATCCCTTATTCACGGCGGGCAGAGTCGGTGCGTGACTCAGCCCGTCCTCAGCGCCGGCACGGCCGGGGTTTCATCAGGAGAACGTGCCCGGGCACATTGCCTCTGACACCAAGTTTCATCCTCTCCAGGGACGTGGGGAGCAGCACCCCCAAAAGCCAAGGGGATGTGGGTGGGAGCGGGGGAATGGTTTGAGGCGGGTGAAGAAATGAGGGTTTGGATGCCCCAGCCTTGGGTGAGAAGGAAGAGACCGGGGAAACGCGGCTTCGCGGAGGCGCGTAAGGTAGTCCCGACCCCAAAGTGAAGAACCAAACGTTGTGCCAAGGAAAGATCTCGGCGCGTTTGATGGGAATCACACGCTGAGGTCCAACCCATGCTCATAACAAGTGTTTCAAATGCATACGAACACCTACACGTAAGGATTTTACAAAGGCTGAATATAAGATGTCATTAGTATATATAAGCATGTGGTTGACCTGGAAATGTTTTCCCAGACAAAAACCTGCCAGCGCCGACCACAGAAACGAAGCGATCTGCGTGGCTCCTCACCCAGCCCTCCCCAGCAGCGAGGAAGGTTTGGAAATTCGGTGGTCGAAGGTGTACGTGAAGGGTTTTTGGGGGGGAAACGTAATATTCCTGTGAGATCAACCGCTGCAAGGGGAAGAAACAGCGAAGAGTCGGGCAGATCCTTCAGGTCCGTCGGGATGGAGCTGGCAATGACAGATCAGGGTGCACACTGTTATTTTTCAAGGTGGGATAAACGTAAGCTCTGCAAAAACCTGAATTTCTGCCCAGGGAAACAACCCGAGAACGGGGGATCTACCACGGGCCCTCCGCCCCAGCACAGAGCGGGGCCGGGCACCCGGGGTTTGGGGTCCAGTCCTGCGAAACGCACCATCGGCCACCCCGAGGGCCAGAGCCGGGCCGTCACCCGCCTCGCGCGGGGCACGGGTGGGCTCTTTCCCTCCTCGGACAGCTTTTCCTCGCAAGAGCCCCCCGGGCAGGTGTGAAATCGCTGGGCTCGGGGACGCGGATCGACCGGCACTCGCTGGGGGTGTGAGAGGCTCTGCTGGGGACAGAGCCCCGAAACAAAGCCCCGCGTATTCAGGCAGTAAAACCCCTCTTCAGCAAGATTCAAATCTCCGAGATTTTTTTTTTTTTATTATCTCTACTAACAAGCTTTTTTCTTTTAAGTGGGAAACGTGAAGGCTCTTAATGAAACACTCACGCTCCAGCAAAAGTCTAAATGAACCCAGTGTTCGGCTGAATGGCGTTTATATCCCGGCGAAGACTGTTTTCCCATCAGCTCTTTGAAGTGCCCAATTAAGTGATTTTATACTAATAGGATTTTCCCAGGAAAGAAAGACAAGAATGACAAAACGCTGAATGCTTGATTAACTCTGCCCCTAAAAGAACTCGGATCGTGTTAATTGACTGCTTCCCTGCCATATACAGCCCTTGTTTGCTCCATTTATGAAGGCATTTTGATGAGACACCGGACCCAGCAGAGTGGAAATAGAGTCCCCCCAAGCACAAATGGGGGATGAGACAGTCCCTAAAATGAGGCCTTTGCTTACGGGAAATATTCCTGGATGTGGGAGCCGGGCTATGAATCGGTCGCTTCATTCGGCCCCTCACTCATTTTCATCCAAGATTGGTTTTAGCCCCATTCATAGTCATTAACGTAATTGCTTCACTGACTTTCCATGAGCAGCTTGGAAGCTTTGGGGGTTGTTTTTGTCGGGTTTTTTTTTGCTGGCAGCAAAGGACCTCATTGTTCGGAGCCCGGCGAGGGCGCAGGGAGTACCTGGCTTCGAACCTCGGCCTCGTTTGCCTCTTTATTTCCTTGCTGCTTCACCTCATTGACTACGAGCCGAGAGGAAGGCAGGGCCGTGCAGACGGCCGGCACCCGCGGAGGGGGCACGGGCGCCCCGCTGGGAATCGGGACGAACGGCTCCAGCCTTTTGCAAAGCTCCTTGTGGGCAATAAGGTCCATCCGCAACGTCCACAGGTTTTTTTTTTTTGCAGCCAGCTCTTCCTTGCAGGCATCTCAGCGAGGGCGGGGGAAGCTTCCCGTGGGGGTGGCAGTGGGCAGGGGGAGGACAGGGACTGCTCCAGCACCACCGGGACCTTCCAGAGCTGGATTGGCCGCGTGGGTGGGAATAAGCAAGCGGAGCGTGGGGCGGAATTGCTCTCGTCCCTGCGGCGTACGGGGTCGCCAGCCCTCGGAAGCTCTCAGTGCAGCCAGGCCCATGGGAAGCTGTCGACCGATGTAACTTGTGCTCGAGGACATGGTTTAGTGGTGGCCTTGGCAGTGCTGGGTTAACGGTTGGACTCGATGATCTTAAGGGTCTTTTCCAACCTTGACGATTCTATGATTCTAGTTCTAACTTCTTCCCAAGGGATGCCACGTGTGGCACGGTGCTGCTGACGAGGGATTTCCTGCTCCACGAGCTGTGGCTTTGCTTGAAATCCACCGGGAGCACGATCTGGCCCTTTATAGCCAAGAGTGAGAAGGAGGTGACTACGGAGAGCAGTTGACTAACGCTTGCTCACGATGTGTGCTTTAAAAATAATCCCCGATTCAGCAGAGCGCCCTCCGCCCAGAGCAGTCAGACACAAGGATGAGGCAAGTCCCTCCGCTCCCGCTCGCGGAGGCAGCGACACCGAACTCCAAACCTGCGGCTCTGGGAGACGCGTGCTGGCCCGCTCGCCCGCCCTGGCGCCTGCCAGCGCTGCCGGGCGGCGGCTCATCGTGTGTCAGCGTCTCCTGGGATCTCCCCGCTCATGGCGGGCGCTTCGGGAATCCTGCCACCCCGGTGAGGGCAGGCACGGGGTCGTGATTCACTTCGCCCTGGCGCTGGGGGGCGAGGAGCGGGGCTGGGTGTGGGGCAGAGGAGAGGGAAGGGGCAGAGGCGGGGGCAGATCGGCCCCAGGGCACCGGGAGTAAAGGGATGCCTGAAACGGCATCTGCAGGAGGGCAGTACCCAGACCACGCGCCACGGACAGACGGACGGACGGCTGTCTTGCACGGTGACTCGTGCTGGTCCCGTGCAGAGCAGAGGTAATGGGAGGGGACAGCTGTGTGTGCACAGCTTCCAATAAAGCCATCGACGGTGATATGACAGCCACCACCTAGACGCCGGGGTAAGGGTCGACTGCACCTTCCTTTCCACGTGTCGGTCGTGCACAGCAGGATTTCCTGGAGCTGGGGCGAAGGAGCAGCTTTCACCCCGCACCGAACCTCCGCTGGCCTTGACACCGAGCGCTGGCACAGAGCCGCGCCAGGCCTGGCGATGGGGACGGACGCGGGCCACGCACCGTGGTGGAGCTCTGCTTGGTTCCGCCCTACGGGGATCCGAGTCGGGGAGTTCCAGGGGCTGTGATAAAACCTCTTTCTTTTGGTTTCAGCCTCCCTCGCTGGTTTCTCTGCCTCGCCTGTGAGAATCCACATTGCACCAGGGAAAGGGAATTTGCTGAATCTTGGAGCTGCTGTCAGTAGTGCAACAGAGGCTGGAAACGGGTGAAAAACGCCCCGTAGGTCACCTGCACCAGGGCCCTTCTCGTCCTCCTGGAACAAACGTGGGCTTTGTAGGCGACCAGCTGCCATACGGCACAAAGAGGCAGGAAGGAGACGAAGCGGGAGAGGGAGGTCCTGAACAGGGAACGTGAAAACCTGGAAATGTCCATGCTGTGCAATAGGTCAAAAAATGCCCCGCCAGTCCCTGTCAAAGTGACCCTGTGCAGGGGAACTCCCGGCTCCCAACCTGGTGAACGTGCAACCATGAGTTTCTGAGCAGGACAAGTCAACCAGGCAGCTAGAAGAATTACTATTGGCAGGAGCAGCAGCGTACCATACCCGAAGCCTATCTCTCGCTGGGGCAACCTCCTCCCAAAAAGCTTATAACAGTACTGCATGAAAAGCTGATCAATCCACCGGCTGCTAGCACCAGGAAGCGTGGCACTCAGTCCGGCCGGCGGGCGTGCTCCGGTGACCGACCGTGTTTTAATGCGACGGCAAATAATGTCGGTATTAGTCAGAAATGAGTGGCTGCAAACATTTTATAGCAAACATGAACTGCGAGCCCTCCGTCGGCGGTGGTGGGGGAAAGGCGGGGCGGAGCGGCGGGGCTTCCTCGCAGAGACGCCGCCGAATGTTGCTGAATATTCATGGGCAAAGCAGCCTCTGCACGCGGCGGAGATAAAGCTTCTCTCTCACAGCTGGCAGTTGTGATCTTCCAGCCGGCTCCAAAGTGACACCCAGGGTGACATGGTGCCTCACCCTGATACCGCCGCTCCACCCTGATACCGCGGCTGCCGACGGAGGGTTGCAGCTTGCCAAGGGCCTTTCACGCCACGGCGCACAGTGCCGGGCTGCTTTGCCGGTGGCGTCGGGCAGCGGCGCGGTGTCTGCACGTGCCGTGGGTACATCACAACCTGTCGGCATTGTCCAGCGAAGGGCCCGAGGACGGGACAGGCTGACTGTGGCTGTAGCAGGCGGACTCCTGGGGTACCACGGGCCGGTTGTGGAGTACCGCCACTGAAATCGGTGGCAGAATCGAGCTGGGAAGGAGGTGCAGTTCCCTTTTCCGATTGGGATTGCTGCCACAGAAAATCCGACAGCTAAAATTACTTTTGAGGATCGAGCAGAAACACCACTCGAATCAATGTGAAGATTTGTTCAACTAAAAGTTATGTCAGCTACTAAATTATTAAATAATAGATGAATGAATCACTTGGGAGCATAGCGTTCCTATTGCATCATCTATTTTATATTTGTCTGGATCTCCTGTTTATTTTAGTCCACAACAGGATTTGTTTGAAGGGCACTAACAGAACGCAACTAATGGTAGTGCCTCAGTGAAACTTCAGAAATGAAACAGAAAACTGAGACAGCGACAGTATTTCTAGGAAGCCAGAACACTTCTCACACAGGCTGGCGGGCTGCGACGCTGCTTCAGCTTCAGCAACTGCTTTACTGAATGACTGCAACAGTCGCCGAGCGAAAACCCTCTTTATTTTGCCTATTTTTGGCAGGTTGAGGTGTGAAATTGGAGCTAGCTGCGTTTCAGCAACAGGGAAACTGCGACCCGCCTCTTTACGGCAGGTCTCGGGCGCCGGGCTATCGCCTCGCTCGGCGGGATCTAAGGTCGAACCGGAGCTGCTGGAATTGCACCTCTGCCCTTTGGCCTGTTTGCAAAAGGGGTTGATGCTCCGGTTCTTTCACTGTTTTTTTTTTTCCTAGCTAAGCGACGCTGCGCTGCATCAGCACCAGAGTAGGATGATTCGCGATGGTGGGGGTAGCTCAGGTTTTGGGACAGTATTTCTGGGGTACGATTTGAAAATGTGTATGGGAACGGGGATTAAAACCAGCAGAAATTGGAGAAAGCGTGTCACATGTTCAGATGCTTCACGGACCTTTATGTCAGGAGACATTGCGGCATCTTGTGGTGATGGGTTCAGGAGTAAAAGAAAGTAAAACTGGAAACTGAAAAGAGGTCATGTTAACAGCAAAAGAAAAAAGCTGTAGGGCTGCGAGGGCACTCGTCACTTCCAGCGGTGAATTCTGCTGCCAGGTCCCCGCAGCGGCACGTAGACGTTCAGAGATAAGAGGCGTAACCTGCCCTTCCAGGCAAGGCTGGCTGCCGCAGGAAGGCCCAAGGGCAGGGGCGCAGCGCCTCTCGTCTCTCCTTTGACTCCAAACCAAAAGAAATGCAGAGGCTGAGAGTACGAAGCACGCCAGCGATCTTCTAGCAAGAACACCTTTGAGCTCTCGGCGTGACCGGGGTACAGAACAGCGCGGCTCCAGCGACATCTCCGTGAGGGAGGTGAGCTGCAGCAGCTCCCCAAACGCACCCCAAACACCGTTTTGTTAACCAGAGCCACTGTCGGCGTTCGGTAAGATCGCAGTTTCTCACCCAGGCCCGACCCTGGCTGCCCGAACTTGCCTGACGGTCGGTGGAACGTATCCCATTGAAAGAAAGTATGTATTTAACCTCTCCATTTTCTAAATGCAAGGCGCATTCTTAAAATGATCTTCTCTGCCATAAACAAAGAGCAGCATGTACATAAAAAGAAAAAAAAAATCCCTTTCTTCGCAAACCCATTTGCACACAATACTCTCCCTAGGGAGAGTGTGAGAAAAGAGCAAACCGCACGCAAGCCGAGGGCAGTTACGTCGTTTAACGCGCTTCTGGGATGCGCTCAGCTGCTGCGCGGCTGAGGAACGCGGGCAGGACTGACCTCAGGACGCTTCTGACCGGCAAGAGCGGGGGCAGCTACCCCTCTCCCCAAATCAGACGTGCAGCTTAACGCCTTCGTGCGAGCACCACGGCACCCAGCCCTGACACGATTTCGAAAGCAGCAGACGGACGAGATCCCCCCGTCACTCGGGAGCCTTCAGAGCAGGGCTGGCTCTGAGGCCGGGGTGCGAGCCGCCTGGTTCTGCCAACTGGATAGTGTCTGTCTGTCCTCTTCTGGCCAGGACAGACTGCTTAGCAGCTCTTCCTGGTTTAAGAATCGTTGGGGAGAGGCGAGGGATGTTCCTGGCCTTAGAGGGCCAACACAAACACTTCCCTGTGAATTTGATTTGAGAGTAGACTCCTTCAACACCAGCCACCACGCTCTACCTGTCGACAGTGCTCCCAGGCCGGTCGCCCTCTCATCGAAGCAAACTGGAAGCCTTAAATCCGAGAGTGCGTTACTGCATTAAAAATAACCCTTGCTAATTGCACCCTGGCAGAAGGGCTGTACACCGCCAGGATTTACACGTTTCCCACCTTTCTCTAGAAGTTGTTAATTTTGTTCCCCGTCAAAACGCCACCTGATGACATAAAACCCGTAGTCTGCTGTGAAACAGCAGTTCTGATCCAGCCTAAGGGCCAACTTCTTCATTCAGCTGAGGAGTAAAACATGAAGTCAGACCTGAAACTGATAAATATTCCCAGTTCTGCAGACTCCCTTGTGCACAAAAACCTGCTTCCCCGCAGCGTACGCTGCCTCTAGCGCTTCAGATTTCCTTCCCTCCTTTCCCCGTGGTAGTCGAAGCTACCGAAGGCTGCTCTCCCCCGCCGTTCCCTCCCCCTGCGTAACCACAAGAGGAACCGAGGTGCCAGCAGAGCAGCCGGCTTCCAGGCAACAAGAGCTGCAATCCTTCCACAAATCAAACCCTGGTAGAAGCGCGTATTAAAAAAGGGAACGCAGCTGCGTGTGGCACATGATATCATCTCAGCCCTGGGCTGCCTTTCATCGAAGACAAACATCCCCAGAGGAGTTGGTCTGTCAACGTTTTGAGACCAAACCCGATGGGGAAGCAGCGGGAGAGGAGCCGCGTCCCGCTGGCGAGGCCACCCCGACCTCTGCCGGGGAGCCGCGACAGTGCGCGGCGCCGGCCACCGCGCCCACGGCCCGGGAGCCCTTCTCCGCGCCTCGGCTGCGGCAGAAGCCCCGCTTTCCCGAGGAGAGAACGCTGCCGAACAGACCGCGGCGCCCAGCACCGGGCCAAGGACCACGGATCGACCGAGCTCCCACCCCGAGCCGCAGCAGCTGGTTACCGCAGCCGGCCCCCGCGCAGCGTATCCATCACCGCGTACAAGTAAATTCCTCAGGCCAAACAGGTCAGGAGCAGAGAGGATTTAGTTTTCTGTGCCTTTTCAGCTCGCCGCGCTCCCGGTTTCAGATGATTTAGGGCTGCGTGTGCCTTTTGCACCCCCTGCAGCCTTCCTGCTTGCAGCGAACACGAGGTTGGTCATACCGATACCACAGCGCGCAGTTCGGGCTGTTAAATCGCTAGCCGAGAGAATCGCAGCATCATTTCGGTTGGAAAAGACCTTTAAGATCATCGAGTCCAACCATAAATAGTACTAAGTAGTTTAAAACAAGTAAATCACTCAAGACAGCGCAGCTCTGCCCCAGCCGCCGACCGACAAGCCGTGTATCATCTGCGCTCCCTGTTCACACACGCCCTCGCCAGGCAGCGCGTGAAGCAGAATTTCCTTCCATTGCAGCCTCGCCCCTGCCTGGATACCACAGGCGAAGGAAATTACACCACACGACTGTTCAATATGAGGGATTTAATCTAAGCGCACACAATTCAAAGTGATGTAGCTCATCTTCTCTTGGATACAGGGAAAAAAAAAGAAAGCAGCCCTTTGGCAGTCGCGCTCGAGCCACGCCACGGTTTTACACTCCCGAGCAAAATCTTCATGCAAAGCTTCGGTTTGCAGAGCAGCGATTTCAGAGCGATCAGAATACCTTAGTGCTGCTAGCAACCCGCATCCAGGATGCAAAAAGCATTGCGAACCGTTAAATCTCCAGCTAGTTTTCCCAGTAAGTGTTACGGAGCTCGCCATTCGGCACGAAGTCAAGCTAGCGCCGTCTGTAAGCCCACCTAGGCTGCATTTGTAACGCTGGCAGCGGATGCCAGCGCCAGAACGCGAGGCGAGGTGGCGTGGAGCGCGGCCGCAGGCAGCGACCTGCCGCTTACTCGAACGCCGACCGCCGCCGGTGCGTTACGTGGCGAGTGTGATTTCACTCCGTGCTGCAGAGCGCGTTTCATTCGAACCGAGTTGCGCCACAAGCCCCAAGTGCACGTTCTGCAAAGCGAACGTACGGAGCACGTACTCAAGTTAAATACTAAACGACAAGTTGTAACCAAAACTTTAATCCCAAGGATCTCACAAAAGACATTT